>NC_081524.1:18337962-18637962 GCF_030273125.1 Centropristis striata
TAGAAAAATTTGGTCTCAATTTAAACCAGAGAGATTAATTCATCACCTGACACAGGCAGTCCTTGACAGTACACTATCCTATCAATCCCATATCAACAACATTACCCGGTCTGCCTACTTCCATCTACGAAACATCAATTGCCTCTGCCCCTCCCTTACCCCCCACACTGCTGCCATCCTCGTCCACAGCCTCGTCACTTCCCGTCTGGATTACTGCAACTCTCTCCTCTTTGGCCTCCCTCACAAATCACTCCATAAGCTCCAACTGGTCCAGAATTCAGCTGCCCGCATCATCACAAGAACCGCCTCTATCCACCACATCACCCCTGTCCTCCAACAGCTCCACTGGCTCCCGGTTCAGTTCCGGATTCAATACAAAGTCCTCCTGGTAACTTTCAAGGCTATCCACAACCTCACCCCCCCATATCTGTCCGACCTCCTCCATGTTCCCACTCCCTCCCGCTCCCTCAGATCCTCTTCCTCAATACACTTGTCTGTCCCCTCCGCCCGTCTCACCACCATGGGGAGCAGAGCATTCAGCCGCTCTGCTCCCCGCCTCTGGAACTCACTACCACCCCAACTCAGGAACATTGACTCACTCCCCCATTTCAAATCACAACTCAAAACACATCTGTTTAAAACTGCTTATTCCCTCTGATCACAATTACCCTGTCCAATCTCTCTTTTGTATTGTATTGTTATTAATTCTGTGTATTTTATTGTATTTTATTGCTGAATCTTTTCTATCTTTTTTGTACGGTGTCCTTGAGTGCCAAGAAAGGCGCCTCCAAATAAAATGTATTATTATTATTATTAGTCCTTGGCTGAGGGGTTAGAGAATCAGGATTGTAACTGGATGGTCGCCAGTTTGAATCCCAGGATTGATAGGTGAAAGGCTGAGCAAGAAACCCCCCGCCCCCTATTGCTGCCCACTGCTGCGAGCATGGTGTGTTTACTGGTGTATAAAGGATTGGTTAACTGAAATGCAGAGTTTGAATTTCCTCATTGTGGGACTAATAAGACAATATTTTTAATCGATCTTATGATCCACTATACAAAATGAATAAATCCCCGTTTTACACTGCAAAAAAGGTGTGTCTAAAAACAAGATAAAAATCACTAAATCTGAGGGAAATGATCTTGCTGCATGATCAGATAATTTCACTTGACAAGATTTCTTAAATTAGGATTATTAAATCTAGAAATAAGCATGTTGTTGGCTTAAAACAAGATAAATTAAAGCTGCAAGCAGCGATGAACTGGCCAGAGCAGAGTGCACTGCAAACTATTTGTTTCTTACCAAGATAAAAAAAAAACTTTAGATTTAAAAGTGTTACATGATTTATCTTGTTTGAAGAGTTAATTTCTTATTTTAAGCGTTCAATATGCTTATTTCTAGATTTAATAATCTTACTTCAAGAAATCTTGTCAAGTGAAATTATCTGTCCATGCAGCAAGATCATTTCCCTCAGATTTAGTGTTTTTATCTTGGTTTTAGACACCCATTTTTGCAGTGTAGTTATCTTTGCTGTCATTTTGACTGTAAAGGAGCCAGGAGGAACAACTGAGTGTGATTCAACTCTTCTTTGTTTGGGAGGGGTTCTACTTTATTTGCTGTGTACAAAAATAACAAAATGCTCTAAATAAATTATAATGTTTAAATTGAAAAGTTTGGATTTAATACATGCATCTCGTTTCTAATTTCCTTATTAGGCCATAGAGTTAGACAAATCCAGGATGCTTGTTTATATTACCATTACACTCTTCACTATTCTTTGCATCTCAAAGATAACTCAGACTCTAGTGCCCTCCATATGAACTCTGCTGAGTGTGATGGTCACCGACTCTCCTCTCACCTCCTCCTTGTCGTTGTCGCGGTGATAGTTGATGCGGGTGTAGAAGCGGTGGCCGGCCGTCACCCACTCCTTCTGGACCAAGCCCTGGAAACCATGCTGGGTCCGACAGTGGGGGTCACACATCACCTGCACGAGGCTGGACACCACGCAGCTCATGTCCCGGTCGTCTGCCTCTGTATGATGTCAGAATAGGAGGAAGACATGCTAAAAGGTCATCAAACTGTGTTATTATTAAACAGTTATTACACATCAACCTGCTGGAGGGTTGGCAATTATAATGTCTCTTGTTAAACAGTTTACTATGTTCCACTTCTTTCTCAAGTCTTCAGTAAATGTCACATGTACATTTTTGACAGCAATTGGCCAAAGTGCATACTTACTGACATCATTCTATGCACATTTTGCAGATTAGAAGTTACATATAATTAGGGCCGGGACTTTAACGCGTTAATTAAGATACATTAATTACACTAAAATTAACGCGTTAAAAAATTGACGCATTTTAATCACACTTATTTTTGCACCGCGGAACGATTCTCACTGGATGAGTTTCAGGCGGACCGATTATACTGGAGCACCAACTAGCGTTCATGAGTTCAGACAAGGGGCGGCTGTGGCTCAGTTGGGAGAGTTGGTTGGCCCCCAACCGAAGGGTTGGTGGTTCGATCCCTGACCATCGCAGCCTACATGTCGAAGTATCCTTGAGCAAGATACTGAACCTCGAATTGCTCCCGATGTGCTGTGTTCATCGGTGTGTGAATGAATTCCCAATGGTGGCAGGTGGCACCGTTTAGGGTAGCCTCTGCCACCAGTATGAATGTGTGTGTGAAAGGGTGAATGAGCGCAGTCTGTAGTGTAAAGCGCTTTGAGTGGTCGCAAAGCGACTAGAAAAGCGCTATATTAGTACAGTCCATTTACCATTTACAACAACAAACCACAGTGAACATGAAGGAAGAAGCTGATGAGACGCTTTGGTTGGCCCCGTGGATGATGGGACATTTTGTTACAAAAAACCAACGGATGGAAGTGTCGATAAGAGTATGGTTGTGTTGCTATGCAACAAGGAATTCACATATCACCGCAGCACATCCAGCCTCAAGTATCACCTCAATGCAAAACATATAGCAGCTCGCGGCTAGTGTGGTAGCTAGCGTGGATTGTGTTTTACTTCAAAAACCAAAGTATTATAGTTTACAGAAGGTCTACCTACCTATAACCTACCTGGATTTATGAAATGTACTATATTTCTAAATATGCTATTGCTACACTTAATGGCAAAAATTGCACTGGTCTGTTGGACTTGAACAAAAATAAAGAATATTTTTGTTGCTTAAGCTGATGTATTCAGTCATTATTCAATGGTATACTAAAAATCCATGTGAAAAAAATGACTTCTCACTGTTCTCAGGTCAAATATTTATATGCGATTAAAATGTGATTAATTTCGATTAATTCATTACAAAGCCTCTAATTAATTCAATTTTTTTTTAATCGAGTCCCGGCCCTCCATATAATACACTACTGCTGTTGAATCATTATGAATTCATCTCAATGTGTTTGTAATGATCATGTTAGCATTCGGGGGGAGTGTTATTTTCCTACTGCATTATTGCTCAAAACACTGGCATCACTGTAATGGGTAACTTTGATCCCATTAAGAGACATGTGCTTCAACTGCATATTGAGCTGAAGCCGTTTTCAGTTTTAGAGCACCACTCGGGACACACAAGCTTTTAATTTACAACAACCGTTTAATTCTGCTCTTATTCCTCTTCAGGCTTGTGCTGTTTAACAATAGAGAGAGTGAGAGAGAGCGTAATAGACAAAGAGAATATCGATCGGGCAGACCTGCAGATAAAATGCTGCTGATGAATACAGAGAGCCAGTGCCAGACATAACAAGAGAAAGAGGCAGAGGCATGCAGGGAGACAAAGTTTTCTTGGGCTAGTGAAGTGAGTCATTTCTGCAGTGGGATATTTATGGCTGATCCAGTCAGAAACTTAGAGCGTGACTGATATATGAACCTCTGGGCTAAACAGGCGCTGTGAAGGCCGGCCTGATGTTACAGCTGCAGAGTGGCAGAGAAAGTCAAACAGCAGCAGCGAGTTGTAAACATGGGCAGCTGAAAACGGCCATTGTTTGACGGAGCAGTGTTGGGTCTGTCTCTCTGGGTGTTTATGAACCACAAGCAGTCAGACCACATGATTAGAAACAGCAACAACAGCCTGCTGTCTGTAGAATGACTCAGAACATGGAATATCAAAAATATTGCATGGATGCTTCTCATCTTTTGTATTATTTTGTCCCATTCATTCACTGTGAGACACATCTATAAGTGCAACTTCAAATTAAAAAAATAATAATTAAAAAATACTTTATTTATCCCTGAGGGTAAATTCCGTTAGTCTGGTAGAATCTCTGTTAGAATGAGAAGAAGGATCTTTTGAATCTCTTCGTCCACTGCTGTTTCTTTGGTCCATAAAGGTTTTGTGTAGCAGATGATCTGGTATTTCAGGATGGAACATGTTGACAGGTCATCTCTCCACCACCTCCTCCAGTGTGTCCAACCTGGCTCCAACCACAGAACCAGCTCTTTAGACCAGTCTGATCATCTCTGTGTGTGATGCTGCCTCCCCAGCAGACTGCAGCATAAAACAACACACTACCACCACAGACTGATAAAACATCTGCAGCATCGCACTACACATGTCCAGAGATCTGAGCTTCAAGAAGAAAAAGAGGCGGCTCTGCCCCTTTTTGTAGAGAGCGTCAGTGTTTAGGGACCAGTCCAACTTATTATCCAGGTATACACCTAGAAACTTGGCACCACCTCCATGTCCACCCCACAGGTATTCACTGGCTGAAGGGGGGCTTGAACCTGTAGAAATCTCTGATCATGTCCTTAGTCTTTGAGGTGTTCAGTAGGAGATAGTTCTTGTGACTCCAGTCACTGAAGGTTTTTATCAGATCCCTATATTCAGATTCCCGTCCATTCCTGATACACGCCACAATAGCAGTGTCGTCTGAGTACTTCTGGATGTGGCAGGACTCAGAGTTGTATTTGAAGTCCGCTGTGTACAGTGCGAACAGGAATGGAGCCAGAACAGTGCCTTGTGGAGCCCCTGTGCTGCTCATTAATGTCCCAGAAACACAGTTCCCCAACCTGACATACTGTGGTCTTCCTGTCAGGTAATCTGTGATCCAGGAGATGAAGGAATGATCCACTCCAATTTCGGTCAGCTTGTTTTTGAGTATGTTGGGTTGGGTGGTGTTGAATGTGCTTGAAAAATCAAAGAACATGATTCTCACATAAACGCCGGTTTCTTTGGAGGCAAAACAAAAATAGTCTCCAATGTCAGGAGTCAGAGCAGGACTAACAGCATTAATCAGAGGTGAAAGCTGAAGACCTTGCTAACAGGAGGCCCAGACAGACACTCTGAGGTCACCCTCATCGCATGTTTGGGTTTACCTGGTCTAGCGTTCCCTGTCACCTGATCCAACTCACTAACAGGTGGTGATCAGCTGACACCCCAACAAACAACAAACAACAGTCAGCACCTTCCGTTCTGCGACACATAGAGCAGGACTGCCACCTCTACGTGACTGAGGGGGAAACTCCAACACAGCAACATTCACATCAAGGCTTGGGCGATCGCCACACCCGCTCAGGCAAAAGATGAAAAGGAAAATCCAGCCACTGTCTAGAAGATTAGTGCAGCAGCCAGGGATGTGTGAAGAGATGACATATCAGTATTTAGAGGTATCAGCTTATATTTTGTCCAATATTAAAACCTTTTTCACCGAAAATATAATGCAAAAAAAGGTGTAATTTAGAAATGGTGTTAGCCATTTATTTAATTTTGTATTAACACTTTATTTAAATGGCCGGGAATTTACTGATACTGAACACACAGTACTGATGTTTATTAAACTATTTTTATTAAACTATTTATTCATCCTTATATCACATCAGTAATGAGTCAAATTTTCCCTTCTTGACTTATTTGTTTTTTTATGCACATTTGTGTCACGGATTATTTCCACTCCTGTTCTATCCTAATTCTGAAAGGATGACTCCCATCCCAGAGTTTTGACTCATCTTAAAACTACATATTTATACAGTACCGCTAAACAGTTTGGGGTCAGTTAGAAATGAAAGAAAAGCAGATTTTTAAAAATTAAAATAACAGCCATACAGTGTAGACATTGTTAATGACTATTAAAGCTGGAAACAGCTGATTTTCTTATGAAATATGATATATTGTCTCCTGTGTTCCAGTGGCACATTGTGTTAATCCACGTTTATAGTGTTGAGAGGCTCATTGATCATTAAAACACCTGAGCATTATGTTAGCACAGCTAGAAACTGTTCTGTGCTGATTTGAGAAGCAATAAAATGATCCTTCCTCAGGCTGGTTGAGTATCTAGAGGTAAAGTTGGAGATTTGTACAGGTTAAATGATTATTTCTGCACTGGTCAATGTCTTTACTATAGTTTCGATTCATTTTGTAACTCATTTCATGAATAAAACAGTTTGTTTTCATGGAAAACAACACAGTGACAACAAACTTTTGAGTGCCTGTGTATATATCATAACTGACCATTAAGTCATTCCAGTACCACCTGCTCCAGTTCCTGGAGTTCACAATATATCATGGGACTGGGACAGGACAAGATTTCCCCAAAAATGGCGCTATATGTAATAAGTTTGTTATTAAAAGTAGGTTGTGAACAAAGCTCACAGATGTTTTGTGTTAAAAGTTTAAATTTGACTTTTAATTCATACAAAGGTCTTGAGATAAACACATATCTTGAATAATGTGTTTAGAGATTAATTTAATCTCGTCAATCATTTCCATGAGATAGACATCATCTCGTTTTTCAGATACAAGCACAACAGTTTGAGCGTTCTGCTGTTCTCGTGTCCTTATAAACCTGTTGTCTGAGCCTATTGACAGTGTGCATGTAGGCTCAGTGGAGTGTGCTTGTCGCCGGTATACAGCTTCTTCAGGGTAAACCCTAATGTGGGATTAATGAGAGGGAGGCGCCGTGAATAATGAATGGATAGAATAATATGAGCCGGGAGTTTGGGTCATGTGACTCACCTTGCAGTGCCACAGTCAGGTGACCGCCACGGAGCAGGCAGGCGACCTCTGAAGCTTTCCTCAGACAGGCCCTGCAGGTGGACCATCATCAACCCACAGTCAATTACAAGTCATTACAAATACGTCTAAAAATAGTGTAATTATTGGAAATATATTACACAATTTTCCACACAACTAATGTTGTAATTTTGCTTTTATGTTTTCTTGAAATTAGCTTAACCCTTGTGTACCGGTACTCCTAAAAAAAGTATACCACCCAGGACCCCATGACATTAGACTGGTTTTAGGACATGTTGAAAGAAAATATTAACAACTGTTTTTCCCACCTATTAAGGCAACTCATGACCAAAAAATGTATATATAATCTTCATATTTTTTTCATTATTATTGGTCAATTTTAGTCAAATATACAAAATTAGGCCTGATTTCAAGAGAAAAAACAGTAATAAAACCTAAAAAAAAATGTTTAATAGTTATAGTGAAATAATAATTTCTTGATGGGAATGTACAGAGTAGGTTATGTCAACTTTTAGGGCAACTTATGTTTTGAAAGCATTGTACATTTTTGGTTGTCAGCAAAAATGAAAGAAAGTATAACACCCATCCTCCTCAGGGGTCAAAAAGGATCCCATGACATTAGACTGGTTTTAGGA
Organism: Centropristis striata; assembly: GCF_030273125.1. NCBI lineage: Eukaryota > Metazoa > Chordata > Actinopteri > Perciformes > Serranidae > Centropristis > Centropristis striata. Next base: position 18,345,577 of record NC_081524.1, read on the forward strand.
CATGTAGGAAAAAATAGTACCAACTTTTTTTTCACCTTTCATGACCAAAAAATTGATATATAATTTTCATATTTTTGTCATTATTATTGGTCAATTTTAGTCAATTATATAAAATGAGGCCTCATTTCAAAAGGGGAAAAAAAAGTAATAAAACCTGAATATTTTTTTTAATAGTTATAGTGAAATAATAATTTCTTGATGGGAATGCACATAGTAGGGTCAACTTTTAGGGAAACGTATGTTTTGAAAGCATTGCTCATTTTTGGATGTCAGCAAAAATACACCCATGGTCCTCAGGGGTCAAAAAGGATCCCATGACATTAGACTGGTTTTAGGACATGTAGAAAAAAATTATTACCAACTTTTTTTTTCACCTTTTAAGGCAACTCATGACCAAAAAAATTGATATATAATTTTCATATTATTGGTCAATTTTAGTCAAATATACAAAATTAGGCCTCATTTCAAGAGAAAAAAGGTAATAAAACCTGAATATTTTTTTAACAGTAAAAGTGGAAAAAAAAAGTCTTGATGGGAATGCACAGAGTAGGTTATGTCAACTTTTAGTGAAACTTATGTTTTGATAACATTGTTCATTTTTAGATGACAGCAAAAAAGTAAGGGCACATGTGCTGAAAATTTCAAGTAATTCTATGAAAGTTAACCTATATTAATCGTATGTTGAAAATTATTTGGGGTCAAAAAGGACTCCAAGAGTACTGGAGGGTTAAACATGGATTAATTTTTTAAAGTCTTTTTTTGAAATTCAGAAGGTCCCCATTAAGTAAAAAGCCAATTACAACTATTTTTTCTTGATTAACAAATCTGTTAATAAATAGCGCCACTAAATCTGTCTCAGTTAATACACAAAGGAGAAACTTTTTTAGGGTTTCAATACTCTTGAAAAAAAATCAGTGAAATAAAATACAGGCTGAAAAAAAAGTAAATGTAATACTGATGCCTCTGTATGACCTACAAAAGCAAAAGTACAATCAGCAGGAAGACAATAACATGATACATCACTATGCATCCTGCAAACAGCTGTGTTTATATATAAATATAAGTGGTGGTTTTCTTTCACTAACTTTCAAAATAATCGTGGCCAATCAGAGCTCCTACCTGGTGTAGTCTAGCCAGCGGGTGCTTTCCAGGGTAGATAACCATTTGTCATCAGGCACTGACACAGACGTGGAGATGTCTAGAAGCCAAAACAGGGGAAAGAGAGATCAGACAGGAGGATCAGGAGGATCAGGAGGATCTCTGCACAGCAGCTGATTCCAAGATTAGAATCATTACACAACAGCAGACACATCAGTGAGATGAGATATGATAATAAGGTGCAGCAACAAACACCACGTCTTCAACATGTGTAGGATAGACTGCTGTAATGGAAACATCTCCCCTTCTTTGTACATACACAGATGAAGACATTATTTACTGCAGGCCAAGGTTATTATAGTTAACGAAAACTAACGAAAACTAGAATTGAAAAAACATTTTCGTTAACTGAAATAAAAATAAAAACTATAAAAAAATAAATTACAAAAAACGATTACTAAGTGAAATTGTATTGTGTGGTTACAAAACTAACTAAAATTATGGTGTCTTTGTCAACTTTTTTCATAGATAATCCAGTGTTTCTATTAGAACATGTAACACCTGGTAAATATGTTTATTGGGATGTCTTCACTTGAACCAAAATTCAATACACCTGGAACTGTAAGAGTTAATAAACTTATTCGGGCTGAGATGGATAAACGAAATAAAGGAAATAAAGGCAAAATGTATTGTGACCTTATTGAATCTCGCACCAACACATAGCCCATTACAAAAAAAACTAAAACTAACATTAAAACTAATAAAAAGTCAACTAAAACTAAGCATTTTCAAAAAATAAAAACTAAACTTAAACTAGCAAACTCCAAAACTATTATAACCTTGCTGCAGGCTATGGAATTCATTTTGAAAAAGCTGTGTGCTCATTTTGAGAATGATGTTGACAATTTAATGTCTCAATTTCTCTTTTGCATGTTTATTATTCAGAAATCTAACTCTATTAAATAATGCCTCTGGGGTAGACTCAAATACAAATCAGTACCATATGTACTGAACCCTTTGAAGCACAACATGGGTCTAAAGTGACCGAAATAAGTTTTTATATTCTATATCTTTGCAATAAATTAATTTCATCATTCACCATTGCAGGTTTTCCTCAATCAACTTGTTTTAGATCATCATACATCCTAATTTTTTGTTTTCATTTCTTACTTTTTGAATAAAAACCCTTTTTGTATCACTACACTTCTAATGCACAAGGTCATTTTTGACCCATGTGTGTAAACTTGATGTAATAATAAAAAAACAATTTTTCTTCATAAAGTATGAAAGGAAAAAATGGATGTAATGATCTGTTGTAGTAATAAAAAAAGATATTCAAACACACAGCCAGCATGAAATAACATGGGAAATGAATGCAGGTCATTTTTGACCCATGTTGTGCATTAGAAGGTGTTTATATATTATATATATTGTGCATCAAAGGGTTAAAGCTGCTTGTTAAAATACTGTTTTCTTATATTCTAATTGTATTATTTCTGTTCTATATTCATGTTTCTTGTCTATGCACAAAAACACCAAAGCACTGTCTTGTTTGTTAAAACCTACCCAATAAACAACTTATTCTGATTTAGGACAGAGCAGTATTTATTATTTACAATAACACTAGACTGGACATCCATTTCCCAGCAATAGAAAAGTTAACTCCTCAACATAAATCAGCTGCATTTTCAATGGGACCCTAAATGCAAAATCCACATAATCTCAGAGAGATTAGCCTTTAATACAATCCCCAAAGTCTATTTTCATTTTCTATCTAGCTGTTGTGGTAACTCAAAGCCCGCTGCCAGTAAGCCCACCAAATTCAACTGAGTGGCTGTTTTTACAGGCGAATCCTCTGAGCTGTGAAGCACTCACCCACAACAGACAAAACACTGAGCTGACAAATGTGTGAACCGTGATAATCGGTGACCTTTACACATTGTTCGTGTGCAGGAGAGAGTGAGAGCGAGTGTGAGACAGGTCAGCGTTTCAGTGCCAGGGCCACTATCTGTAGACGACCACGAGTTTTGTCATCTCTCTCTGTTTTACTCAATGGTGGAATGTGCTGTGTGTGTGAGCCGATAAAAACGAAAATAAAGACCATCTCACAAAGCCTCTTTAGAGCTGCTACTGTATAATGTTCACATCCAAAGAACTGTGAACTGTGTTTTAAAAAGCAGGAATTCTGTGGAAAACTCAGAGAGCCTTAGTGGTTCAGAATTGAATGCAATTTAACTGAATGATGAATAAATAAATAAACAAACCAAAAGAATCATATGACAATAATGAATATGGCTGTGGAATAATCCTGAAATAAATAAATGAGGCAACAAATATGTAAATTAATTGAAATATAAAGACATATATTAGTAAATGTAGTTAAAATAAATAAATAAATAAATAAACAAATAAATATTTTTTTTATTTTAAAAAGGCTTTTTTCTTCAAAGGACTTCTTTCATTCATTTCAGGGGACTTTTATTTCCTAACTGCACATTTATTTCACAGCTGTTTTTATTTCCATTAGCAATAATCAAATCCATAAGGCAGCACAAGAATGAGCTCATCCTGCATCACACCTGACCAATATATATAATTTTCTTCGCCTCATTTATCTATTTCAGGATTTATTTAACAGATACATTTATTTTTTTTTATGATTTATTTATTAGTATCCCACAGTTTGGGTGGTAAATTGATTATTTAATTAAACAAGAAAATGACTTAAGCGAATAAATAAATACAGATTTTTGTCTCAACGACCCTTCAGAGCACAAGAAGATGCAGACGCTTCATTTGTCCCAATTCTCTATATGCTGGACTTTTTTTTGGTGCCGCGTGTAAATGGGTGATTCTCATGAACATGGTCCAGCTCATAGCAAAAATCCAAGAGCATTGAATACATATTTTCTTTGACCCTTTATAACATATACAATCAAGCACTCACAATCAAGCACTTAAATATGTGCAAGGGTAGCTGGTATCGCCAAAATGTATTTTATTAAAATAATAATAAAATATTTTATTATATTTTAACATTTAACCATTTTTAACAATTTTCATTCAGATTTTGGTCTTTATACATTGTTAAAAACCATTATGTTTGATTATATTCGGTTAAATTATACATTTTCAAACAAATCTGTCTTTTTTTTTTTAAGTTTATTAAATATTTATTGTATATAAGTGTAGGGAAACCATGAAATTTTTATCTGGACGCATTACAGTAATGCATTTGTTAATCCAAAATATGTTTAAAAATATAGAAAATTTTATTTTAACACAAAACAATGAATTGTGCCTCATTATGGCTATATTGTTCATTCATATAAAAGTGAAATATATTTAGTTTAATAAAGTATGTCCTTATAATCTTCACAGACAGAACTTAGACTGGCTTCATGAGAATCACCCATATGCGTATTTGCTGAGGTATTGTGTATGTGTTGTGTGTTCTCCCCACCTCCCAGACAGAGGGCTCGTAGACGGCTGTGTGCCAGCTGGACGTCTGCAGGTGAGGGCAGCTCCTCGTCCAGCTCCACCACCACACACAGGGAGGACTGGCAGCCGAACAGAATCATCTCCAGGTTCCTGCACAACACATCCTGCTGTTCACACGCCGCTCACTAAACAGGCAAACCCTGGCAAACAGTTTCTTCCCAAAAGCAATAGCAATCCTGAACTCTCATATGCACTGATTTTCATATGGACTTTATTATTGTGCACTATTTCTCACTTTTTTAACCCTTTGATGCAAAACATGGGTCTAAAGTGACCCGACTAAGTTTTTATATTCTATATCTTTGTGTTAAATTAATTTCATCATTCAGTATTGCAGGTTTTCCTCAAATAACTTGTTTTTGATCATCATACATCCTAATTTTTTGTTTTCATTTCTTACTTTTTTTAAACAAAAACCCTTTTTTATCACTACGCTTCTAATGCACAAGGTCATTTTTGACCCATGTTGTGCATTAGATGTTTATATGTTGTGCATCAAAGGGTCATCAATTTAAAACCTGACAAAGAAGACACAAATATTAACTAACCTATTTTGTTAAATTGGTGTTTTTCCAATGGAAATTATTATTTGGTGGCTCTATTAAGTCTCAAATGTTAAAATATGTGATTTTCCAATGTAATCTGGTGGTTCTAACAACTCTTTTAAAGTTAAACCTTAAAAATAAGACAAACATAGTTACACATATACTCAAATTGTTCATTTAGTGTATCACTTTTTGTATCACTACGCTTCTAATGCACACGGTCATTTTTGACCCATGTGTGTAAACTTGATGTAATAATACAAAAACTATTTTTCTTCATAAAGTATGGAAGGAAAAATGGATATAATGATCTGTTGTAATAAAAAAGTGCATTAGAAGGTGTTTATATGTTGTGCATCAAAGGGTTAAATATAAAATACTTGGCAATGTGCAATAATTTGTGAAATAATTTGTCCTTCAACGTGCAATATATTTCTGAACACTGCATAGCATCATATCTGCTTCTGGAAAATTGAATTGAAGACTGTGCACCTTACCTCCCTTTCTTGCCTATGTTTACATTATATCATATACATTTTTCTTTACATTTACTTGCCTATGTATGTTTATGTTTATATTGTATATTTTTATATTTTATTTGTTGTCGCACTGCTTTTTGGAGTCAGCTTTCAAATCTCATTGTACATGTGTATAGTGACAGTAAAGGCATTCTATTTTATTCTATTCTAAGCTGCCTTGTACTTCTCTTTTTGTGGCTTTAAAGTCATCTCTTTGTAAACAGAGGGGTTAATCTTTAAGGACTTGACAGCTTGAAGTCACATATTTTACAGCATGCTGTAATATTTCCAGGGAGTAATTGTTTTTGCTGCTGTTGAAAAAACTCATTAGGGTGGGGGGATGTGCTGTTCTGACTTCACATGCTGCTTTTAAGCTGCAGTCTCAAGCTTCCCTAACAACCTGCAGTATTTAGACTGTTACAAGCCTTCCAGTAAAGACTATTTCGGCAGTTTGGTTTCCTGTCTTCAGATAACGATCAAACACATCGCTACTTCTTCTCTGCAGGGTGATTAAAATAAACTGACTGCAACTGAACCACCTTTGTCACTATAATGAGCAGAGACACACACAGTATCAGAGAGACGAACGAGCAACAGTTAAATCTGTAACGTGCAACTTAAAGGCACACTGGCAGCTAAAAATACAGTAAATTTAATATAAACTGATCAAATAAACTACAGGCCAACAACTCCACCAGTCTGTGAACAGACAAAGCTCTCTGGACTCGATGGAGTTTTGGACTATTTTGTCCATTTTTGAATCATTTTCATCCTGCCTGTATACAACACTTAAAAACGTTTAAATGTCATGTTTTTTTCAGCACAACCTCAACTATATAACCTAATAATAATCAATTTTTATTCTGACTTACTGGATTAACATTTTGAACCAAAAACAAACAAAGAAAAACAAACATAAATGTGATCTTGTTATTGTGTGTGTGTGTGTGTGTGTGTGTGTGTGTGTGTTTGTTTGGTCATTTTGTGTCTTTTTTGTCATTTTGTGTCTTTTTTTGGTCATTTTGTGTCTTTTTTAGTCCTTTAGTCCAACATAAAATGTGATTTTGAATCTTTTTTTTTACTTTCAAAACACTATCATGCTCAATAAAGAATTTTAAATGTTGCAAATGTGAACAAAGGTGTCAAATCTAACATATAAGAGGGTTCCATCCAGTTCTATCATTTTATACTAAATATATTTAAGCTTGTCTCCAGTTTTACTTGGTATATCATCATCAAACTGAAATTGGCCTCATGGAGTTTACAGCCAGAACTTTAGAGGTAAATGTACAGTAGGGCTCCACGCTGCTTTGTTTTCTAGTCTGGATGTCATGAAGAAGTCATGCTTTGGAGCTTTTGGAGGCTCCAGAGGGTTAAGGCACAAACCTATTATTAGTCTAGTGTTACCCATGATTTGCCTTGTGTTAGTTCCAGCCTGCAGTCAAGACTACAGCTCTATCCTTTTAATACAAAGTCAAATGTTAATGCTTACACTGACAGGCACACATGAGCTAAAAATCCATCAAACACACACCTGATGTCGTCCTTCTCGTGGTAGATGTTGTTCTGGAAGCTGGCCATCCGCAGCAGATCGCTGCCTCGAGGGTGCCGCCAACACCAGCGCTGCAACACAAAACACTATTTCACCCTCTTTAACAACATGTTCCACATTGTTAAAAATCCCTGAAGGCACTAACTGCTGTGTTCATCTCGTAATTTGTCTCACAGGAATGTTAATTAGAGGGGGAAACATATCTAAAAGAAGACTACTGTTAAAATATTAATGTTAAGGACAGTTTCTGATTTGAAGTTCCACTGTAGTTTTGAAAGTCATCATCTTCTTCATAAAGCATGAAGTCAAACTTGTACTGTTATTTGCATTTAATGCTCTTGTTGAGAGACTTTGATCTTTTGGACCTTCAACATGTTTGTCTGAGCTTTTAAACACAAATGAGATTCATTCTGTGGCAGCACAGTTGTAAAATATATCCAGAATATTAATAGATAATACTCTGAAGCACCTGTAATATTTTTCTGGAGCAGCTCAGCTCTAAACATCATATTATATATTATTATAGCAAGTACCAATACAAGTTTGCAAGTTTTGGAGTTACACAAAATATCTGAAAACCAGGACAATTAGAAATACGACATAAAACCTTTAGTAAATATATACAAATTGGGGATGTCCTGATCTGATCTCAAAGACTTGGTATCAGGGCCGAAAAAGGCATTTTGTTAGTGAAAGCATTAAATAACAGCTTGGATGCAGGGATTTTTTTTCTAAATGCAATGCAGAGCCATTCAGATGGCAAGCATTTATATATTGTACATAGAGTGTGCACTGTGTTGCTATATTATCTTGGAAATGAGACCTGTTTTTATGTATAAAAATAGCAGAAATAAAATATTATTTCATAGGATTGAAGCTAACACATGAATTAATGAAGCAATCTTGAACGAGTGGTGGTAGATGAAGTGGTTCAAATGTTTCTGAACACTAAGTGCACTCACTGGGATGCGGCCTTCATTGAAGTGGGCGAAGCTTTTCTTCAGCTCCGTGTCTAAAACTTTCTGTGGAACCACGATGGACCTCGGCAGGCTGACAGAACACAGACAGAATGCACAGTGTTAGTGACAGAATATAGAGAGAGGAGTAGGGTTGCAAAGGGGTGAAATATTTCTGGTAAATTTCTGGAAACTTTCCAAGGAAGGTTAAGTTGGGGAATTTTGGAAATATTCCAAAAAAAACATGACATTTCAAAAGATTTATTTTTAAGTAAATCTTTAATTTTTTAATTATTTTAATTTTATTTTAAAAAAATAATTCTTTCGTTGAAGAACAAAAACATGGATGTTGAATTAACCCCTTATCATTCAGCCCCCCTTCATACAGAATTGGGAGTTGAGGGAGGTGGATGTTTAGGGGGAGATAGCAGGTGAACATTAAGTATCACATGTAAGTGTTGTACATCATCTAAAAGCTAGAAACCGGAAGACTATTTTTAGTTGCAACTCAGCACTGTGTGTCAAGTTCTTCTTGTCATAAATCTCTAATAAAAATGATTCAATTAATTATTTAAAGCTATCAAGGTGTATAAGGGTTCAGAACAATAATTATTACTCATCCCCCCCCTCTAAAAATCCACAAGAAGTCCTATCAAAATGTTAAATGAAGAGCCCCTCTCCTCCCAAAATATCATGTAAATCAGGTGGAGGAAATCAGGTTGGCTGGATCAGTGATCTCTTTTAAATCTCTTCTTAAAACATACTTTTATCGGAGAGCCTTTCCTGATTTTACCTGAACTTTACCTTCCCTTGAACTTCCCTGTCTTTTAATTTCACATAACCATGTCATTCTCCAACATTATTTTTATCTGTTGTTTCATATCTGTTTTCAACTTATCTTTGTAAAGCACTCTGTAACATGCGTTTTGAAAAGTGCTCTATAAATAAAATGTATTATTATTATTATTATAATTATAAATGTTGAATTGAACATGAGTTGGAGGAATGCACAGTGCATGTAGAAAGCGGGACCTCAGCAGGGGGTGGTACCTCGGCAGGGGGCGTGGCCTCAGCAGCCCTGCAGTAAGCAAAGTGCTATTTGATTGAGGAATAGCAGATATTTGGCGGCTGTGGCTCAGTTGGTAGAGCGGGTTGCCCCCCAACCGAAGGGTTGGTGGTTCGATTCCTGACCGTCGCAGCCTACATGTCGAAGTATCCTTGAGCAGTATCCTTGTGCAGGTCCATTAACCATTACCATATTTGTATATCAATATATCCAATTATATCCTATATCAAGTGTACTTGCATTAAAATATATTCAATCAGACTTTATTTGTATAGCACTTTTCAACACAAAGCGCTTTACATAAAAAAGAAAGGAGAAAATAATGATAATAAAAAGATAACAAAACATAGAAACAAACACCCTCCGCCCATCCCCAACCCTCCACCCCACCCACCTTCATCCCACCCATCCTATTAAAAACAAAGCACAAACTGAGGAACTGAGGAAGCGCCATCTCAACATGGAGCAGTGAGGAAACACTGGAGGCAGGTTAGAAATAAATTAGATAAAGGATAAAGTAGGATAAAATAAAATAAAATAAGATAAAAAGATATATATAATAATAATAATTTAAAAAAAAAGTAAATAAGATAAAATAAAAAGCTAGATAAAAAAAGCTAGATAAAAAAAAGCTAGATAAAAAAAGATAAAACAATAAATAAATAATTAAGATAACTAGAGCATGATAAAATGTATATATAGAGATAGACTAATAAATAGTAGCAAATAAATAAATAAATAAAAGACAAGATGTAATAACACTAAGATGCATGAGCAGGAAAATCTCTAAAAATGGTTCAGGTAAAAGTCTCCATTTTCCTCAAATATATTTAACTTAACGGCCCACCTTTCATTATGTAAATTCCTGATTTATTCCTGTTTATTCCCATAAATTCCCGTTAATTCCCATGGAAATTCCCGGAATTTTGCAACCCTATAGAGGAATGACAGCAGCGATGGAGGACTGATGAGAATTTTTGTATTCAAAACAGCAACAACCTTGACCTTTGACATCAGTTGAGCAAACTGAGTCCGTTTTTGTCTTCTATAGGACTCATCCAGGGATCTGCCTCCATCATGTTCTGCAAAGCATTACATCCCAAAATATTCTCTGCTCAAGGACTTGCAAGCAGATGTATTCACACATTAATAAAAAGTGTTGCTGGTTGATTTAATTTGGCACAGCATGTCATGATTTTGGAGACAACATGAGGAGATGATATGTGGAGAAACTGATACACCATAACATATCACATTTAAACTTGGATTTAAAAACGCACCAGACACTAAGATGTGTTGGGTGCTTTACACCTTGGGTGTCCTTTTACCTGGTGGACATCTCGAATCGGTCGTTGACGGAGCTCACTCTCCAGCCCGTGGCCCCACATCGCTCCAGCTCCTGCTCCCAGTCAGCTGCACACTCAAACCAGTTCATGTGGGTGTTTCGGCGACGGTTGCTTAGAAACTGCTTCATTTCTGGAGAAGAGAGTGATTCAAACATCTCAATAATACAGAATATCTTGTGTCAGAGAGCTGTGCTTTGCTTTGACTTTTTTTAATGATATTTTATATAAACACTACATATCCATTTTGGTAAGAAAAAAATGGCTTTCAAATATTTTCTAAAGAGGGATCACAGGTGCAATTCAGCAAAATACAGTGAGTGCAGGTGTGGTGTAGAGCTATTACAGCGGCATGACAACTGTAATTATTTTTCACGGATATATTGCAATTGCAATATGATTTATGATGTTGGAGTTGATGATCATTTTTTGCAATACGTTTCTAGTTTTCATTAAAATAATCATGGTGTGATTTTTGGGGGAGAATTTCTACAAAAACAAAGATTGTTTGAGGTCTTTTGTGCTGAAAAATGACAATATTTCCTGCTTCTAGCTTCTCCAGTGTGAAGATTTGCTATTTTTCTCTGTTTTATATGATTGTTAATTGGATATATTTGGGTTTTGGAATGTGACCTTGGACTTTTGGAGTTTGTGAAAGGCATTGTTCCCTATTCAAATGACAATTTGTAGACAAATGGTTAGCAGTTTAGTTGAGGAAATCCTCTGCACTTTTCATCATGGGGAGGATGTAGTGATAAAGTATTTTAAACCCACTTAAATATTCAGCAGGGAAGCAAAAGCTGACTATGAGATGCCTCTTAACAAATCCAGTCTTTACTTCCTTTTTTTCTCTGAATTAAATATAGGGGAAGATCAAAATAGTAAAATATTGCAAAATTGACAGTCAGAATCAGTGGAACTTCTCTATACAAAAATCGAGTGGCACTGGAGTGAAAATTCCTTATGTTTATGAATCATAACCACATCTGGTGATTCTCATGAGCATGGTCCAGCTCAAAGCAAAAATCCAAGAGCATTGAATACATATTTTCTTTGACCCTTTATAACATATACAATCTACAGTCAGTGTTTAATATTAATGTAAAATCTATTTTTAAAGAAAGTTTTTTTTTTCTTTGGCAAGCACTTAAATATGATCAAGGGTAGCTTGAATGATGTGTATTTTATTAAAATATGCACATATTTTAATGCAAACAATTCTATCATTACCATCACATTTAACCATTTTTTCTCATAATTTTTCATTCAGATTTTGTTCGTTATACATTGTTAAAAAGCCATTATGTTTGATTACATTCTGTTTGATTATACATTTTTAAACAAATGTATATATATTTTTATAAAGTGTATTAAATATTTATTGTATATAAGTGTGAGAAAACCATGACATTTTTATCTGGATGCATTACAGTAATGAATTTCTGAATCAAAAATATGTTATATACAAAATATTATTTTAACACAAAACAATGAATTGTGCCTCATTATGGCTATATATTATTCATTCATATAAAAGTGAAATATATTTAGTTTAATAAAGTATGTCCTTATAATCTTCACAGACAGAACTTAGACTGGCTTCATGAGAATCACCCATCTGTGGCGTTGACTTGTCTCAACATGTGATTGAATCTTTGGAAAGTCAAAGCTGACACACCGGACACACTTGACCCCCGGGGCAGAGTTGAATTGTGGGTCATCTCGCTCCTTGTTCCAGAGGGGGGCTTGCATTATTAATCCAACAGTTGACAGTCACCCTCAGCCTGGTCAGCCTGCCGTAGCTTTAACATAGCATAATGTATTGTAAAGACAGGCTCGTGTTACTGTATATGGTGGAGGTGAACAGCCAGTTAATAGTTCAGGGTTGAGTGTGTAACTGGGTTTGATTCCCTCCATCTGACAGCACAATGTGCCATTTACTTGTGGTTAAATCTTTCAATCACTGTCAAGATCAGTCCATGAAAGTTTTATTGAGCCTCGCCTTCGAAACCACTCAGATATTTCCTCACATCTGGATATGGTTTAAAGACAGTATTTTCATTGCGTCATCTCAGAGGCGACTGTTTTTAATGTTTCCAGCCAGAGAAGGACGTGAGCTTTATATGTCATTCTGGTCTGCAAAGAAACTGTTATGTTTCCTGTTTAATATTCTCTCCAGTCTCAAGAGCTGTGACACCATGTTCTGAAGGCATGGCAGAGAGTAGACACAGACAGAAACAAAAATAGATGAAACGGGGCTAGTCGCGTGTAAATGACAAACAGAGATTTTCGGGTACATTGTGTCCCTGGACGAGAGAGTGGGTGAGAAGCAAAGTGAGAACAGACGCACAGATGAAGGCACATCAGCAGAAAACACTCAAGGCTTCAGAGAGCAAGTGCAGCACATGATAGATTCATGCTGCCTTTCTGATTCATGTGGGCATTCGCTTCTCACTTTCACTGAGCTGTTATATTCATGAATATTTATCACAGCCAAATATGAACAGGAAAATGAATGACAGATTTACTGGAAAATACTTTGGATAATTGAAGCTCCATCATATGTACGGCTATTGTGCCTGGAATATTATTATATTTCCCACGTATCTCTGGAATATATCCACATTATTTGGTTCATTGTATAACTATCTAGGGGTGGGCGATATGGCCCTAAAAGAATATCACGATAGGGGTATTTTTGTGATAACGGTATTCTTGACAATATTACAATATACTTATAGATATAAAAAATATGAATGATTTAGTCTGTATAAATAAATAAAAATCTAAAATGTAGTGTGAAGTGCAAATCTTAACAGTTGCCAAATTCAAAAAAATTACTCTTGACTCTTGAGTATGAGCAAATGATAAAAATAACCATTTAGGGGTTCCGAGGGCATATTTTAATTAATTATTGTAAAGGACAATAAAGATTCTTGTATGTTTGATTTAAGGCATCTTATTTTGACAGTCTTCTTGTAAATTCTGTGGTGGATTCTGTTAACACACTGCGCTCTTATTGTGAAAGCTGCATGTGTTTAGCGACAGGAAGTAAGTAGCTTTTTGCGATTCAAACAACTGTAATTGTTAGCTAATGTTAGCTCGCGGCTAACGAATGGCATAATGCAACAGTGTGTTTGGATCTGACCGGCCCGTACTAGTTGATAGTAATTAATTCGGCTCGCACGCGCACACAGACACACAGACACACAGACACACATGGAGAGATAATGTGGGGGCGGGACTGATACAGACAGGTCGGCACGTTTCTCCATCATGCTTGAATTGTTTTGAAGTACAGTGGGGAGGGCAGCTCGGTATCTTCAGTTGTGTAAGGGTGTGAATACGTGTGCATGTCTGAGAGGAGGACGGAGAGGTGGGGGTGGGGTTTGACCGACTGGTGACAGACACTCAACCTTATGCCACTACATCAAGAAGTAGGAATGTTGCCATTATCATGATATGCATTTTTTTTAACCATTAAAAAAATATACCGATATTATCGTGAACGAAACAATATGGCACACCTCTATATGTATCTATACTTTACAGGACATCTGTTGGTATATCAAGATCAGTTTGAATGGGTCCACACATACAGAACTGAACAGTACGTCATTATTAACATAATGTCTAAAGTCTAGTACAAACTAGAATCAAAATTGCAGTATCCCTTGATTTTCTCGGGGACTCAGCACAGTTGTAGGATGATAGACAGACTGATGAGGTATTGTGTCAGTGATAGGGAGGAAATGGATGATTGTATACATTAATGTACTCACCTACACTCCCGAGGGCAGCGTTCTGGAATGATAAAACTGACCCTGGCTTAGGAGGCTGGTAGGTCTTGGCGATGGTGTAGGTTATCTGAGGAGGGAAACCACAGTGAGCCCATCAACATGACAATGGTCATCAGCTTTCAACATCAATGCCCTGACGAATCACATTATTGGCGTACATCAGCACAGATCAACTTCTCTGTGCAGAAGTCTTTATGCTCTGAGATGACTGATGAACAGTATGACAGTAATAGGAGCCTTGAACGAACACACACACACACACACACACACACACACACACACACCAAGGTCATTATAGTTAACGAAAACTAACAAAATAAGGAAAACTAAAATTGAAAAAACATTTCCTTTAAATGAAATCAAAATAAAAATGAGAGTTTTTAAAAAAACAATAACTAACTGAAACTGTATTTTATGGTTACAAAACTAACTAAAACTAACTAAAATTATAGTGAAAATGTCCTTTGTTTTCGTCTTCGTCAACTTTTTTCATACGTAAACCTTTTTGGTTGATATGAAATCTATTTCATCTATCTGGTTTTATGACTTAATAAACGTATTGGGGCTGACATGGATCAGACAAAGGAAATAAAGGAAACATTTATTGTGACTTTTTTGAATCTCGCACCCAACAAATACCCCATTACAAAACAACTAAAACTAATAAAAACTAAACTAAAACTAAGCATTTTCAAAAAATTAAAACTAATTAAAACTAGCAAACTCACTCTGAAAACTAATAAAAACTAACTGAATTTGAAAACAAAAAATCCCAATGAAATTAAAACTAAAACAAATAAAAAATCCAAAACTATTATAACCTTGACACACACACACACACATCATAAAACGACATTAAAGCTCTAGAAAAGGTTATAACATACAAATTCAGTGTTTAAGCCAGTATGACAACAAGTCATGCTTAAAATAAGATGACTAAAACCATCATTTAGGAGATGCAGCACACCTCTAAGACTTGTGCATCAGGAGTGAGGCGGTCGAACAGGAAGCAGATGACTCGCAGGTCCCTGCAGTAAAGCACCAGCTCCTCTGGAGTGAACTTCAGCGAGGAGTTTGGGGTCACCAGTTTGGTCCTGTTTGGGCCCACTGCAACACAGGAGGGGAGAAGAGGCCTCATTAAACATTAAACAGACAAATGGGTCAAGAGCCAAAAAACCCCAGAGTACAGGTTACCGACATACTTACAGTATGTAGGTTAGAGCCACAGTAAAGTGTGCAGGCTCCACTGAAAATAACTTTACAACTGCACAGCTTAATACACAGTATCTGCCAGTTAAAGATTTGATTCAGCACATTTTCTGTGCTTTTATAACTTCAATTCTAGCATCTTTTATGCTGGTTTATGTCATTAATAATTCTAAGGACTCTCGTTAAATCAAAGCCCATTTTTTATACTCTATATGGTCAGCATTTTTCAGAGGGTTAGCATCTGCAAGAACCAATTTTATATTCAATAAACATCTCTATAGAGCCATTCAAACTGGTAATGGCAGAGTGTGCCACCATGCTTTCTGTAACAAACCTCACTTGCTTTCACCACAGTAACCACAAGTGTTGCCAAATCAACCAAGACTAAAATCTTAACTTTAAGCCTGCTTTCGATCTGGTAAGCTGGATAATAGATAGAAAGATGACAGAGTGGTGATAGTGTTAGCTGCAGCATCATCAGTATCACAATAAAAGTCATGGTAAACAGCATACCAGTCTGTGAATGCACACAAGCAGGAAATATCACAGAAAATTTATACTTTCTAACTCATTGCATTAATTAAAAATGTCTCACTGGTTGTGAGGTTGTGGCCATAGGGGCATTCCCAGTGGCACAGCTGGTAGAGCACATACCACAGAGGCCCAGTCCTCGTAAGTGGGCGGCCCGGGTTTGAGTCCAGCCCGGAGTCCTTTCCTGCATGTCTTCCCCACTGTCTCCCCCTTTCACTCTAAATATCTCTACTGTCAATAAAGTTACAAAATGGCCAAAAATATCTTTAAAAGAAAAAGAAAAGAAAATGTGGCCATAAGATTTGACTTACCAACCACCACCTTCTCTATGGAAGCCAAGGCCACATCATGATCTCCTAAAAGTACTGGATCTGCATTGTCCTGCATCATAAATGGTATTTATAGATTAAAATCTATATAACAAGAACAATAACAACATTGCTGCTTTTGCATTGTATTAAATGTTCTTAATGTGTTTCATAATTGTGACTTTTAAAAAGATAAAAGAAACACATTATTAGACCAAAACACAATAGCAGTGCAAGTATTTCAAGCCGTTCAGAAGGACTCACGTCAGCTTTGGGACTGTCCTGGGGAAGAAAGGCGACTCTGAAGTGGGTACAGAAGAGGGTCCCAGACACCCAACCTCTTCCTTCCCTGGCAGTCAGCTTCTTCCTCACCATAACAGCTCTCTGAAGTACACACTCGCCTAGTGGAGACAAAGAGAGATGGAGCACAAAGGATACAGGGTGGAGTTTATGAGTTTGTAGTTTTTTACATGTACAAGTACATGAGTGTGTATGAAGGGGGGTGGGGGGCTGGTTCTGGTGAGGATACAAAACAGGAAGTGCACAGACAAAGAAATCACAGCGTGGAAGTTCACTGAGTGAGCTACTGGGTGTGGGTGGAACAAACACCTTCACACAGAAAGGTCAAGTTGTTGCTTTTTGTTGCAACTGCTCAAGCCGCGGAGGACAGGCAGAGAGGAGCAGGAAGAACAATCACCACAGAAACTCTATTTGTTCTGAGTTATACTAACTGTCGACCAATACAGGTTTTTTAAGGCTGGATTAATTTTAAAGTATTATTTTGACATCAGTCTTAACTGATTCCCGATATGTGCTGCCGATTTTTTGGGGCCGATTCTTGAAGCCGATATTGCCTTTTCTCCCTCCATTTACATGATAAAAATGACATAATGATAACAAATGTTACACAAGTCTCAATTTAAACAAAAAAAGAAACATTTATTAACAAAACAAACAAAACATATTAATAGTTGATAGCAAACAATGTGTATGTTGTTCTAGGCCTGGAGGTGGTGGCGCCTCAGATGATCCACATATTTGATGTGTTTTTCTTTTTTCCGGTATCAGCAGCAGCTCACCAGAGAATGGCAGATGTTGCACCGAGCCTTGCCTGCTGTTGGCTCAGTGAAATGGGCTCATTGATCGGCGAACACACACATGTATCGGCCGATACAAGTATAAAACGCAAATATCGGTCCGATATATCGACCGGCCAATATATTGGTCAATCTCTAACTGTTTCACAGATCGGCCACCGTTCAGTACTATATTCCCTCTTCAGTCACATCTGCAATGTCGCACTTTTCTGGTGTTTCATGGTAATTTCGAATAAGATCGCCACCACCATTGTAGGTATAATTGATTTATACATATTTAACAATCTACGTGTGAAATTTAATTTATGTACATGGAGTCTAATTACAATATAAAAGTAACTGCTGAGAGAAAGTGGTAAGAACGGTTGGGCGACACTAGACTGACGTTCTTAAAAAGTACATTTTATTGTAAATGGACGGAAGTTCTGTCTGGGTGTGTTGATAACGATGTTTGATAACAAAGACTTTTTTTTGGCTTACCCAGAAACATCCAATTTCCCCAGAAAAAATCAGAAGCAGCCTCCATTGTTTTACAGCGAGGAGATCCAAGTGTCCGATCTGGGACAATTACAGCGTACGGCTCTGGATGCGTAACGACTCCGACAGGGGTCTGTCCGCAACGGCTGCGTATCTACGCAGTCCGTCAACACCCACCGGATCCGTCTGTGTCGGAGCTGTTGCGGACAGCAGAGTCCCGAGGACGCACGAGATCTCGCGAATTCACGCCTAATCAATTGATATAACTGGAAGATAATCAACATCTCCTCGTTAATGACTGGAGACAAATCCAGCGACTCCGTCTTAACGCGCTAACGAGGTCGGCCTGGCTCGTTAACAAGCCCGCCGACCTCGTTAGCGAACCCGAGGTATTTTATTTTTAAAATATACCGGTGTTTTATTTTTTGTCTGTGCAAGACTTCCTGTCCCGAACGATCTGCTTTGTGCTGAATTTATGCGTAGTGCTCCGTCGTCCGACAAAAATAGAAGCTCTGCGCAAGTGTTGCGAGGGCTGTCGGATGTCAGCCGTTACGCATCCAGTGGAATCCAGGCGAATTCACCGTGGTCCTTTAGCGGATTCTGGTAAACCAAAGGCTAACATATAGTATGCGTTTAAAATGATATACAGTTTGAAAGATAAGAAGTTAGACTCTAGTTTCACACCACTTAATTAATAGGAAATATAACATGATCATTTATATTAGTAGTTAATGTGAAATATTGATAGAATGTTAGCCAAAAGCCAGCCGATGTGTGATTCTATGACGCTACATTACAAAACCCAGAATGCAGTCATTGGCAAATCAGTTGCACCTACACTGTAAAAAATGTCTGTAGATTTTACGGTGAAAAACTGCTTAACCATGACAGTGATTGAAAATGATAAATGCGTTAATTCAGTTTCAGTAACAATGAAACACTGTAAATGTATATATCAGCCAAAACAGTATTTTAAACATTTTTTAAAAAATACATTACTCCACTGTAAAATACACTGTCACTGTGTTTGTAGCAAAAATATACTGTAATATATATATATATATATATATATATATCTACACATTTTTTGTAAAAATACTTTTTCTCACTGTTAAATGTACTTAACACCATATCTCTAACAAAAATATACTGTAATATTTGATGGTAAAACCTTTAATTTATGCAGCATTAATAAAGTATTTTCTTGTCATTTATATGGCAGAACAGCGTTTCTTTTAATGGAAAACTTTTTATATTTAACGGTAAAATATGGAATAAAATGGCAATCTTAAATGTGAAATCAACAGTGCTAATATAATTTTTCCGTAATATTACAAAAAGTTGCAGCGTATTTATTACGGTACAACCACAGCTGCCGGGTTTTTACCGTAAAAACAAAAGGAATTTTTTACAGTGTACAGTCAACTGAAAGTACAAAGATGCTCACTTGACCTTTTATTTTAGGGGGGATTCATCAATAACTGATATGGTAATTTTTTTGAGCTGGAATGAAAACAGACCTTTTTTATGAGGATTATGAGGATTGTGCACCGGTTTTTTGCCACTCTGCAAAGGTACCCATATTAGACTAGTATTTGGTATGTTTCCTTGTGCTTTATGCATACAGGCCTTTACTGGTAATCTGCTGACTTAGACTTAGTGATGGAAGGGGAGAAACTTTGAAGAAGCATCTGAAATTCCAGGACAAAAGCTTCCAAAAACAAACTTTTCACCCAGAAAATTCTTCCACACAAACACAGATGTGCATAAACACTTGAAGTGGAGAGAAAAAAAAAGGAAAACAGTTTCTCACACACACACACACACACACACACACACACACACACACACACACACACACACACACACACACACACACACACACACACACACACACACACACACACACACACACACACACACACACACACACACACACACACACACACACACACACACACACACACACACACACACACACACACACACACACACACACAGAGCGGTGAGACAGCACATTTTTGACAGTCTCCTGCAGGATACAAAGCCCTTGCCAGCTAGACTGTAGGTTTCCATGGCAACAGTTTCGAGGACAGGGTAGACATGGAGAAAATGGCCTTTTTGTCCACGGCAAGAGGAGTGTTTGGCCAGACACATATGGCAAGGCAAATGTTTTCATATTCGCTCAAAAGAGCATGAAAAGAAAGATGAGGAAAAGGCTTCTTGTGCCTCGAAACTGAAAAAACACTCTGAGGAAACAGAAAATTCCTTCACTGCACATGGGGAAGGAACTCAGTTTAACTAGCCCTGAAACTGAGAGTGGCAGCAGAGCAGTTGGGTTGAGCCGAGCTTCTGCTGCTAATCTTTGCTCTTAGCTTAAAGAATGTTTGGGGGGATACCAAGGCACAAACAGGAAACACATGAGGAAGGAAGAGGAGTCTTGATTATGATTTACTGATTTCACAAGATGAGTTTAAATCTCATGGTGTGCTCTATGATTAAGCTTATGCCCTTTAGCCTCCCAAACCACACATTAAAAACCCTTAGTTGGACTTATCAATTAAGCCCAACCACACATGATCTAGCGACAGACATTTAAGATGCTTAGTATCAGTGAACACAAGTGAACCCTTGTTGTCTTTCAAAGGACAATCTGTGGCTTTCTGTGCCTCGTTTTAATGTCTCCCCAGGGTGCAACAGAGCCGAAAACATTCCTGCAGCCTGCAGATTTGAGAGGGGGGGAGAAGAGGAAGACAGGGAGCAGAGGTTTCTGGGCCTGTTTGCACTCTGTGAGATTTAAGAAGTGAGTGTTAGCAGGTGGCTCAGCCCAGAGTGAGTCAGCCGTACAAGTGAAGGTGTTTTACGAGACTGTTGTCATTTAATCAAATAAAAATGTTTATGTGCTTCCTGGAGAGCTACAGACAGAGAGTGTAACATGTTTGCTGCACTAACACAGTATCACTGCACTTGTAGCTTTTTTAACCCTTCAACTACCTGCTCAACCATACGGTAGAGCACATTTTGAGTAACCATATCTCAATTAAAGGAGTGCTTAACTGAAATCCACCTGATTGAGCATCTCTACCACTTGGCTGAGGTATGTTTTTATAAAAAAATCTGCTAGATGTCACTGTGTCTTTAAAAAGTATGTCTCTTAGTCCCGCCTCCAACCAGGAAATCAGAAACAAGAAAATCACTCCAGACATTTGGCCTGTTTTTGGTGGAATTTTGAAAGGTGGGTAAATTTTTTGACATATCCTACCGCCAGACGCCTTACCGACCAGAATAATGTTAAATGATTCCACAAAAAAACTGTAATGAATGTATAATAATTTTTTAAAAACTGTCTCAATCAAACGGTTGATTTGGCGATTTACGGTTAGCTTAGCGGTATTAAACTAATGTCATTATAATGAACTATGTGCTATGAAATCATAACTTTTGATCATTCATTGCTGTAAATATGAAACATTTGATGCTATTCCATCATGAATATGCTGAAATAATAAATTAAGTTTGTAGTTTTTGTCACTTTCTGAGATGATTTCCAAGTAAATATGGTAATTATATATATATATATATATATATATATATATATATATATATATATATATATATATATGAAATCATGACTATCACAACTAATTCCATTTTTAACTAATAAATACTAACAAATGCTGGTGTACTAATATTTTCACCATTGTAAGAGAATGTGGTTCGTATTATTTTTTTAAATTTGTTTTACAATTACTAGATGGATACAAAAAGGGGTTAAAGGGTTAACGCTGATTAAAACCAGACTAATCTTTGACAGTACAAGCCTGTGTCCTGTCTGTGACCCTGTGTGCAAATGAGACATTTTGGGATATTTGTTTGGTACACGCCCTATGCTTTGGGTGTGGCACGTAGTTATTAGGAACAGTAAAACAATTGCGGGAACATTGGTTAAGCCAGTGATTCCCAACAGGGGGGCCCAACCCCCCAAGGGCAGCAAAGATCCATGGTGGGTCTCGAAGCCCTCTTGATTTTAAGGGATGTAATAAATCTAATGCGTTAAATATAGACGAGTCAGCATTAGTGGGACAAAAACAACTAAATAAGGGCTACATTAAATGTTTCATTTATTTGAATAGAAAAATCACTATAGGAAAGTTTAAAAATGAAGGCTATATCGTGAGAATAAGGACATGTGTAACATCCCTCCTGCAGTAAACACAGGTAACCTCACCTAGCGGTAACCTCAACTAGCAGTAACCTCTCCTAGAAAAATGCTGAATATCTCCAAAAGAAAAAGAGAGGGTAGCATGAAAGTTACACTGAGTTTGGGGGGTCGCCAAAGTTTACAATGGTAAAAATGTGGGTCCCTCAAGAAAAAGGACCACTGGGAACCACTGGGTTAAGCGACAAGACACAGAAGAACAGTTAAACATGTCATAAAGAAGAGATCAGATTTACTCCATGCTGTACAGATCAGCCTCTGACAGTATTATAGGGTGGACAGCTCGCCAATGTGAAATGTTTGGTTGGAGTTTTGGCCACTGAGGGGCATAAGGGTGAAACTAACAAGAGACACTGTGACTCAAGCTGCATTACATAGTTTTATCACCATGAAACCCAGCAGTTACTGGTATTATTTGTATCTGTATTTTAACAGTAGTCTCACATGCCACAATTTGGGACCCAGTTGTCTGAAATCAACAATCCCATCTCAAATAATGCAAAGAGAAGAGGAAAGTGTTTCCATGTGTGTTCTGATGAAGAATTCTACTCTGACAATATTTGTAAAGTTTTTGCATTCCTTACTCCTTGTGCATAAATAAAGGATTTTTCCCCCCGCACATTAAGTTTAAATTTAAGCTTCCCCGTTTAATGTTTCAGCTGCTTCTGTTGATGTTGTGGTCAGGGACTTGGATATGAGGAGAAAGCGACCTGAAGAGTCCGCCTGAGAAAATACAGCTGAGAGAGATTTGAACCACATGCTCTCAGTCTCCATTTTATTTGTTTTTATCCACATTTGTTTCTCATTTTCAGCTGGGTATGGATGCGGAACGGGAAGGTTTCTGCCCTTCTCAGCCCACTGTGAGGAAGAGTTGAGGACAGGAATAGGTTACGTTGGGTTAAATCTAGGTTTACAGTTGATAAAGACAAGCTCTGTATAAAGTCCTACTTGGAGTCTACCCTATAATTTGACACAGCACAAAATGTTCACAAGACTGCTCTATAGTATAAACTATAGTACAGAGAAGCCAAAACCACCGACCTTCATGTGATGCAACATCCGCAAATAGTTACAGCAAGTTAGGTCAGCTTATCATGTAATAGTGTTCAACAAAAGCCAAACATGTTCAACTTCTCCCTTCACTAAGTCAGTCTCTGTAAAGTTGCTCCGTTGTATGCAAGTTACGTGGGAATTGTTGGCCATTTGGCTAAATAAATGTAAACAGGGTGATTCACATGAACGTGGTACAGCTTATTTAAAAAATCCAAGAGCATTGAATACATATTTTCTTTGACCCTTTATAACATACACAATCTAAAGTCACTGTTTAATATGAATTTATAATCTATTTGAAATGTTTTAAATGTATTTTTCTGACCTTTTTAGAGACACTGAACAAAAGTCATTACCATAACACATTTTTAAATAGAAATTTAAAAAAACAATGAAAGCAAGGCAAGCACTTAAATATGCTCAAGGGTATCACCAAAATGTATTTTATTAAAATATACATATATTTTAATTCAAACAATTCTATCATTACCGTAACATTTAACCATTTTTTCTCATCAATTTTCATTCAGATTTTGTTCTTTATACATTGTTAAAAACCATTATGTTTGAATATATTCTGTTAAATTATAAATTTTTAAACAAATCTATATTTATTTTTATGACGTTTATTAAATATTTATTGTATACATATACCTATAAGTGTGGGGAAACCATGAAATTTTTGTCTGGACGCATTTCGGTAATGAATTTGTGAATCGAAAATATGTTAAAAAGAAAAGAAAATGGACTTCCAGTTCGAAGATGTAGAGGAGGGACGTGTGGAGTATACCTCCGTGTATTTTCGGAAATTTTGTTAAATACGCTATCCTTTCAAGCTTATTTTTTTCTGCGTAACGATTTGTTTTAATTAACGTCGCGCCAGACCTTCATAAGAATGAGTAAACAAACTCGGAAAAGTCAAGCTCAACAACAAACTCTACCCTTCTCTGGTAGGGAAGCTAGCAACGTGGCGTCTGGGCCTTCTTCTCCCCTCACTTTGGAAACGCTAATTATTGAACTGGAGAAATCGAGGAAAAGCGCCACTGCAGAGCTCACTGCCTCTCTGAACCCGGCTCTCGCCCCGATTAATTCGGCTCTTGAATCCATTACCTCCACCGTGGCTAAACACACTTCTACAATTTCTGAGATGGAAACGGCCCTTTCGACCCTTTCAGATAACATCACTAGCTTGGAGCGAGATGTCGTGGAGCTACGCTCCAAGTTAACCTTGATGACAGAGGAGCACGGTACTCTCCAGGCTACTGTGGAGGACTTGGTGTCGTGCTCAAAAAGTGATTGGGCTTCCTGAAGACATTGAAGGCAACAACCCGAGACAATTCATGGCAGATCTATTCAAGGAAGTGGCAGCAGAGGCTCTATTAAACTCAACACCTGAACTAGATCGGGCCCATCGTAGTCTCAGACCCAAACCCCGTCAAGGATCTCGCCCTGTGATAGTGCGCTTTCACCGCTACATTGATAAAGAGAGAGTTTTGCTGTGGGCAAAGGAACACCGCAACATGACTTTTCGGGGCCATAACATCAAGTTTTACGAGGACTTCAGTGCTGCAGTGGCAAAGAGGAGAGCAGCTTTTAACCAGGTAAAATCATTGCTGTTTAAGAAACGGATATGATTCGGGATGATCTTCCCTGCCCGGCTGCCTTCACCTTCAACGGTGTGACCCACATTTTTGACTCTCCGGAGCAAGCGAATTCTGATATTATTGCTTTTGCCTCGCTCATAGCCCGCAGATGTATTCTATTGCATTGGAAAAGCCCAAACGCTCCCCCTGCCTCTTCATGGATGAGTGATTTGATGTCTTTTCTGTCTTTAGAAAAAATGTAATATTCCTTGAGAGGTTCAGCAGCCAATTTTTATAAAAGATGGCAGCCTGTCATCACATATGTGAGTACCCTCACCTCTCTGGACCCCAACTGAGTCGATTTGATGCATCCAATTTTCATTTATTTTATTAAGGTATTTTTTAAATCTTTTTTTTTATTTTATTTTTAATGAGCATACTTGGCATCCTGTGTTTATTTATGTATTGGTATTATTAGTATAATTGTTAATGTTTCTGTTTCTCTGCTTTTTTGCCTTCCTATATATTATTATAATACTATGTTTTTTGTTTTGTTTTGTATTTATTTTTCTTTTCGTTTTGTGGGTTTTTTGTGGTGCTTAATTTCCAATAAAAAATATATAAAGAAAAAAAAATAGCGAAAATATATTTTTTTTTAGCACAAAACAATGAATTGTGCCTCATTATGGCAATATTGTTCATTCATATAAAAGTGAAATATATTTAGTTTAATGTCCTTATAATCTTCACAGACATAACTTAGACTGGCTTCATGAGAATCACCCAACAGGGCTCAACTTTAAAAATGAAAAGCTGATGCTTGGTTGTCATCCTGTTCACTTTTTTTTTTTTTTTTAAATCACTCCATTTTTGGGGGGGGGATTAAGATACTATGCAGTTAAATGTCTGCTCAAATATTCAAATGTTAATAAATAAAATAAAATAAAAGAATAAAAGCTTCACTACTAAGTATTAGTATGTTTTACAGGTTGCTACATTGAACTAGTGAACTTGATGGGTCACTTATTATATATTATTATTATTATTTAATATTATTAATTACTTTATTAATCCCACAATGGGGAAATTCAACCTCTGCATTTAACCCATCCCTATTGAGGTGTCGATTCTGTTCAGGCTTTGTGATATATATTTCAGTCAAGCTCAAAGACGCTGGGATACTTCACCTCTTTTTGCTTTTTGTTCCGTTGAATCAGGTTAGTCAGTTAGACCAATTTGCATTTTTTTTGTGATGTTGACTGACGTTAGTTGAACTTTTCACCCACAAAGAACTTTGCTGCACTGAGTTTTTTTTTTAATGGCCTCTATTAAAAAGTTGTTGCCACTGATGGCAGCTAAAGCCCAAGAAGTGTTGCTGCTGATATATGAAAATTATGATAAATTCCCCAAAACTCTTGCTTGACCTCTCCTTCATCCAGTCATGGATAATAAACTAGAAAACATTCATTTAAAGTCATATAAATAAAGAGAATTTAAAACCTTTTCCAATATCAAGATCGAAACCCAGTATACAAATATGGATGCTCTGGTCTCTTGTCCATCAATCAGCGAGGTTTAAGGCTAATTGACAGCCTTTTAATCCCACAGTAACATAAGACTGTGGAGAGAGGGATTGTGAAGTTGCTCTGAAGGGGGTCCTGGACTCTTGGCATTGTGTGTGAATGGACAGTATGCCCCCTCCCCCACTCGCAGCATTGAAAAGGTACATGATCTACCTATGGCTGTCGGAGCTGTCCTGACCCGTGTGCTCTCCCGCAGACCGGCTCGGTTTCTGCGGTCCTGTGTCCCGGTGTCACATGACAACAACGAGGACACCGAGCACTACCCCTTAACTACTGGGACAACTGGACAACTTCTGCAGACTAATTTCAGATTTTGTGATATTCAACTCAGTGGATTGAGTCAACGCTGAGAAAGGCACTTTTTAAAAAATGTTTTTTTTTTTTTACCAAAACTGAAGTTATGTTACAATGCAACAACAGCACCACTGTGTTGTTATTGATATCAGAACTAAAAATACAGTTTTTACGCAAGGTGGACAAGTGATCCATCCTTCCACAGAGTATGTGCAAGTGTGTGTGTGTGAGAGACAGAGAGAGAGAGAGAGAGCGAGAGCGAGACCACAGGTGCAATCTGAGAGCCTTTACTTGGTGGGGTAACACTGACTTGCAACTCCTTTGTGTCTGAAAGTAAACTTGTTCTCACAAATTGTCTCAACACTTCCTCTGTAGAGCGTGCACAGAGCCAAAGGATAGATTTCCCTGCCTGTAATCTGAAACAGTTCAGAGAAATGTCAAAATTTAAATGATTTTGCATTTACAGCGGGCTAATATTGAGTCATTTTAGCTCACAAAGGAGCTAATATAATATAGGTCTCAATGGAAAAATAGAAAAAAAGATATAACAATGCTGCCAATACACATGTTCCTTCTTCTTTTTCTCTCTTTCTCCTAATATAAAACAGGTTCCTCATGGACAGTTGTGTTTCTAATCTGTCTGGAATGGAGGTGGAGAAAAAGAGAAAGTGAAAAAAGAGAAAGGTGAGGGAACAGTAGGGTGGTGCTGGAGATGGAGATGAAGGTGAGAGCCAGCAAGGGAAAAATGTGGAGTAAAGACAGTCAACATTTCACAGTGAAATGTTAACAGCTAAGAATAGGATCTGTGTGTGTGTGTGTGTGTGTGTGTATGTGTGTGTGTGTGTGTGTGTGTGTGTGTGTGTGTGTGTGTGTGTGTGTGTGTTGTCAAGAACCAGCCGAGTCTGGAAAGTATTTGATGAAAACACACTGCTGGAAAACAAATTAGACTGACTAAGTGAATGAAAATAAGGAAGGAAGTGTGTGTGTGTGTGTGTGTGTGTGTGTGTGTGTGTGTGTGTCTGTAAAAAAATATGTGTTCATGCATGACGGTGAGTGTCTGTGTACTCTATGTTTGTGTACACTTATGCATGTGTTTGTGTGTGAAAGATTGCGAGATATGTCAGAACAAAAAACAACAACAGAGGAATACAAAAATCTCAAAAGTAGAGAAAGTAAGACAAAATAGATCAAATAAATATGGCAAAAGTTACACACAAAAAAATGAAGCTTTGTGACAAAATGAGATATAGTCATAAGGTGTGTGTTCAGACAAGTGACTGGAAGGCCAAGAGAGCATCTCTCCACCTCATAAACTCCCCTCTAACACACCCACACACTCATTTACACTTAATCTGCTCTGCTGAAGAGCGTTGTGAGTAAGTGCTGATATGCAGCGTTAAAGATTAGCCTGTCTCAGATCGAGTCCCTCTGGTCTGCGGCCATTCTTTAGGAAAGCTCCTGCAGGGTGTTGCTGACACAAGAATATGAGCAGGGCAGGGCGAGGGAAATAACTTAGACTGATTTACTGTGGCCCCGCACCATCCAACACATTATTACTAGGTTAAGGGGGTCAGACTATGGCTACGTTCCCTATGGTGTCTGTGTGTGTGTGTGTGTGTGTGTGGGGGGGGGGGGGGGGGGGGGGTTAGGGGGGGGTCAATCCCTAAACAAGGAGAAAACCTTGATAGGGCCACATGAGCCAAACAGCAGGTAATGATGGTGCACAAGGACAGAGGCCAAGCAGTAATTGTCTACGACTGTCACTGTTTATTACCATGTGACCTATAATTGCAGCCTTGTGGTTGTATGTCACTCAAGTTAGTCAAGTTACCGTTTATGTCTGTCCAGACTCACATGTGGTATTGACAGAAGACAATGTTTCAAATATAGATTTTGCTGCAAAAACGCTACAAAAATTGTAACATCTATACTGCCCTACAAAGCCAAAGCTGCAGTAACTAGGCAAAAGGTAAAACTGAGAAAAAAAATCATGACGATTTATTTGACGTTTGACGCCAAAAATGTAGTTACTGCACTCTGGTTTTGCATTAATATTAGAACCTTTTACAGCAAAACCAGAGTGCAGTAACAGCAATGTTGTTGTCTTCTTTCAGCTTTTATATTTTGTTTTCAGTATTTAAAAAGTGTTTAACAACTCTATTCAAAAATTTGCATATGTTAGACTTAATATTATAAGGAACTTTTATATTTTAGTCTTAATATCATTTTATCTCACTTTTTTACCTATTCACTATCTAGATAATAATTTCCCTATCAAATAAACTTATAATTTCTATTATTTTTATGTTTAAATTAGTATATATATCCAAGCAGAGATACAGCAAAATTGAAATCTAAAACTTTCAAGATAAAACAGACATCAAGGAGTTCATTTTTATTTATAACTCAATTTTGACCAAAAATGTAGTTACTGCAGTTATGCTTTGTAGGGCAGTACACAATCACCACTGTTTCAAGGTGGGCACCAAAGATTAAAGTCAGCAGTCAGGTATCTGACTAAATGTGAAATGTCTCCCCTCCGGTTCCTGAGTTGTGCGATGAATAATGACCACAACAATGTTTTTGTATTATGATGTCACACTGAAGGTGCCGCTTCGTACCCCCAGTGTGACAAGGGGTCTATGAGCAGTGCTTTAATAGCTACAGGACTGGATGGCTGCTTGCCTATGCTGGCTCCCCCCTCCCGGTGGCAAGTCATAAGTCTGTTCATGTTGTGAAGTGTATTGAGTATGTGCTTATGTTGCAGAAGTTTTTCTTTTTGTTTTTCCCTCCCCTCTCCTCACATTATGCTGTATTTCTTTCTTTCATCCCTGTCTTCCTGTCCTGTCCACCCCTTTGTCATATTGTATGTATGTTAAGTATATGTTTGGACGGGTTGATGGCTAATTTCTTTGTCCTAGTACTTGTTACTCGTACTTGATTCTGATCTTCGACCTTTGGAAAATGTCATCACTTCATTATTCTTGTCGTATTAGACATTTATGTGAAATTTTGAATTCTTGAGTTGCGGCCAAACTGGGATTTTGTGACCTCAACATTTCACCTGCAAAATCTAATCAGGTTATCTTTCATTCCAAATTAACATTTGTACCAAATTGTTAGTAATTAATCATTAATCAAATTAGTTCATCCTTTGAGTTCAAGTTGACGTTTATGCCAAATTTTAAGAAAGATCCCATTCACTGGAACAGTGGAATAAAAGAATCAACTACTTTGGGTATACAATGAATACACAATAGTGCCAAATCATTTTTTGTAGTGGTGCTGCTGTAAGCAAATTGTTGTAATTGTAATCTTTGGTCACACTAAACAAAAAAAGTCTATAAGACATTTGCTGTTAATTTTAAATTCAGTTTGTCAACATATGAGCACATTTCACTCTGCAACCCGACTGCAGGACCTTTTGTTCTCAGCCACACAGCTGTTCAGTGAGGCTCCTGATCCCCTTTTGTGTGTTCAGATTGGCTTTTCAACAGCAGATGTTTTCCCGTCTCAAAGGCAAAGCACCTGCTGTGACATTCCTGCTCCAGGTGTGGCTAAGAGGGAAATATGGACCTTTCAAACCACAGCAGCAGTTTTCTACTTCAGTGTTATTCAGTGTTGATATTTATTCTGGTACAGGCAGTTGTCACTTCACTTGAAGGTTGTGCTTGTGAGGCGTTATATTATTTAGCATTGCTACCAATGTCTTGTGCCTGACTGGCTGAGCTGTTCAGCTACAGGCTGCTTATTGTTACTGTAGCTGGAATCATTCTTCATTTATTTAGTCGATGCGAGATATTTGGATTTGTCAAATGTGGAAGATGTGTAGATTGCTCATAAAATGGGAAACGCCATATCAATAATTAAAAGATGAACTAAATATTTAATGCACCAACTTGTTAGGCAAGTGATACATGCTTTGGTTTTGTCTCATTTAGACTACTGCTCTATAGTCTGCTCCACTACTTCATTGAGTAATATAAGGAAGCTGCAGTTGGTCCAGAATAAAGTAGCAAGAGGAGCTCTTTATGTGGATGGAAAACTAATGTTATTAAAATGCACAAATCATGAGGTTGGTTAGATGTAAAAACTAGATTTTTGTCATTACTGATGGTGTTTATTAAGGATGTCATAATAATAAAATCACCTCTTATTATTTATAGAAATGTGTCTTTCAGTTCAGAGGCACATAAATATTCAACAAGGCATGCAGTTGGAGGTTGTTTTACTTTACCAAGATCCAAAACTATGATTCAATGTACAGTTATATATATATATATATATATATATATATATGGCAATGCAACAGTGGAACTTACTCAATTAAATCTATATAGCTTTAAAAAAACATCTTAAAAATCATTATCTAAATATCAACTTTAATCAAACTTTAATTGATGCAGCTGTCTTTTTGTGTTGTTTTGTTTTGTATTTGTATTTCAACCATGTTTAATGTGAAATGTAATTATGTATTGTCTGTGTGTTCTTTTTGTTTCATGTTATGTATTCATATAATGTATGTCATGTCTGTTATCATTCTGTGTATTTCTACATTGTATTTGTCACAGTGAAATATGATGATAGACCCCAGGAAGAACAGCTGCTGTTTTGCAAAAGCTAATGGGGATCTAAATAAAAACAAACAAACAAAGCTCAAAAGCAAAAGTATAGGAAGTAAGAACTAAACTGATGTACTGCTCATACAACCCTGATTCCAAAAAAATGGGGCACTGTCTAAATGTACTGTACTTATCATTTTGACATCAATTCAATTTGAAAATGTACAAAGTGCATGTATATTTAATGTTAAACTGATAAACTTTTGTTTTTTCTAAATATACACTCTGAAATCTTATTTCAGATGTATTCTGTTTTTATTTAGGTTTTACACAGTGTCCCCACTTCTATGGAATCGGGGTTGTAGTAATACCTATGACACCTTACATTTTTAAAACTTTCTACATATCTCATTAAAGCACAGTCTTACCTGGCAGGCAGCGGAGCCCGAACACATCTCGACTCCTTGCATTGACCCCGCTCTGACTCAGCATCCTCTCCTGGAGGAGAAACAGAGCACACATTAGCTCTTTATTTTGTATCACTGTAACAGAGAGCACAGGCTCACTGCTTAAAGGAATAGTTTGACATTTTTGGAAACTTGTTTATCTGCTTTTTTGCTGTGACTTAGATGAGATTTTCAGTCTTTATCTGAAGGTTTTGCTAACTGGCTGCAGCCTTAAATATAACTGATCTAAATACTGGTAAGGAACCTAATAGGCATATTAACCAAAGTGTCATGTAGGGCTGGGCAATATATCGATATATTTTTAAATGTGATATGGAATTAGACCATATCGCATATATCAATATAGTTCAAATTTGCGCAAATTTAAATAAAAATAACTTACAAGATTAAAATTCAGAAATGAAATGAATATACTATTTGATATTTATAATAAGGACTGGTGTTGATTAAAAAAAATAAACTATGAAACGAGAAAATAATATTAATGTAGTATATTTCTAAAGCTTGATTTGTGAGTGTGTTTAAGTGAAAACAGAATCAAATTTATTTTTGTTTAAGATATTTTTTATTTAAATGTGAACTTTATGGAGCTTTGATTAAAAAAAAAGGCACTCATGTTGTTATACAGTATTTATGCTCACTTAAACGGTTTCAATAAAACTATTTGTGACATGTCATATTTGACTTTGACTAAACATTTGCTCTCAATCTGTGATGAGAAAAAATCGGGATATATATCATATATTGATATTCAGCCTAAATATATCAGGATATGACTTTTGGTCCATATCGCCCAGCCCTAGTGTCACGTGACCTTTAAATGAAAGCACCATAACTGAATATTTTTGTACTTTAATCATTTGTTCATTCCACCTC
Organism: Centropristis striata; assembly: GCF_030273125.1. NCBI lineage: Eukaryota > Metazoa > Chordata > Actinopteri > Perciformes > Serranidae > Centropristis > Centropristis striata. The sequence goes on from NC_081524.1 coordinate 18,378,215, forward strand.
ACAGGTACCTTAATACTGAAGGATTGTGAAAGCTGTGTTTATTCGATATATTTTCAAACCCTGCCCACAGAAGTCAAGAAAAATGCAGAAAACATGGGCACAGCCTCATGTAATCTTTGGTCTTGTTGATTAAATTAAAGATATGGCTTGGTCTGTTTCTCTCATCAAAGTCTGGCTCGTCTCAATGGACTCATTTTCATGGACAAAGAAACAAAGCCAACCACACAATGCTCCATGATTCTTAGTTTCCATTTAGCTGTTTGTTCCTGCTTTCTCTAGAACTGTTATGAAGTCTCTTGTACTTGAGTCTGTTCTGCAAGCAAGGATCCAACCCCACAGAGCCACAGAGGTTTCTATAATGAGACTGCGAGCTTACTGGCACATATGCTTCCACTTAACGTCGCTACTAACCCCTCTTGTGAAGGCCATTTACATTTATCGCTTCAAATCCCATAATACACAGAGGCCTGCTACGTGAGAGCATGCAGTGATTATACAGGTGGTGAACGAGCTAAAGTTGTACAGATTTAGAAGTAAGTTCACATCCAGGAAAACTATACATTGTAGAGCCTCAAACATCCCTCTCAGCAATTCTGCCCGCAATGAAACTATTAATCATTGTTTCATTTATAGAAGCAGCTTCATCACAAAGCACTGGTATTTCTTGGAGTCAGCAAGGATGTGTGAACAATAACAATGAATCCACTCAGTAGCTGATGTTATGCTAACAATCCTGCAGTGTGGTGGATTCTGTGTTAGCAGCCTGCTCAGGAAAACCTGACACTCATAAAAAAACATTTAACAAAGAGAACCTTTGCTCCTTGAAAAGGTAGTAAAATCACACTTATTCATGGCTGGTTGCGTTCTTTGTATGTGAGAGAGTCTGGCTGTTTCCTTAATAAAAACTCACAGATTCTGCAGGTTCCTGCTACTGATGGGTAGGGCTGGGCAATACGGACCAAAAGTCATATCCCGATATATTCAGGCTGAATATCGATATACGATATATATCCCGATATTTTTATCGCAAAGTGAGAGCAAATATTCAGTTAAGTCAAAGCCAAATATGACATGTCACAAGTAGTTTTATTGAAATTGTTGATTTAAGTGAAAATTAATACTGTACAGAAGTCCCTGTTTTTAACCAAAGCTCCATAAAGTGCCCAATTAAATTAAACATATCTTAAATAGAAATAACTTATTAAAAAATAGGCCAATCTTTTTCTGAAATAAATATATTTATATGAGTAAATAATAATGAGCATTACAAAAGAACTAAATATGACAAATCCTGGTAAGGGCAGCATTTATATATAAAGAAAAAAAATTGAACTATATCAATATATCCAATATGGTCAAAATCCATATCACATTTAAAAATATATCAATATATTTTTTATATCGATATATCGCCCAGCACTACTGATGGCGTCTTAATGTTATCTTAAAAGTTCCGATTTTTTTATATATTTGTATGAAGCAAATATTTTACTTCCTAACCACTTTTTCCAAATTTTTTTCAAGAATAACAAAAAAACACTATAATACTACAATACAAACTGTGAGAAAAGAAAGAAAAGACCTTACCAATTTGCTAATTAATTTAATTAGGGCTTAGTGAGCCATGATAACACAAACAATCCACATAATATGAGCACTGATTATTGTCATATGGGCAAGTTTGCTATGTTGCAACATTTTGCTGTAAAATGATTCCATACTGCCAACTCCAACATCTGAAACAACACTTTATTTATCAGCCAATAGCATAAAGTTCTCCCTGTTATATATATTTAAAATATGGTTGTACTTCAAAACATTTTACCGGCCAAATTAAAAAGCTGAAATCCGTGTTAGCAGAAACCGCTGGAGAAAAACAAGACTTTCTGATTATACGGCAGGACACTAAAACTTTACAAGGCTGAGTTTCTGCTTGCCAGAGCATTGTTCTTCTTTTTTTTCCATCTGCGTTTTAAAAAGCCTTATGCTTTCCCTCAGTCTCTCCATCAACACCCACAGCAAACCCACAGCTGAATTCCTGGTCCCCTTTAAAGAACATCAGAGGCAGATCTTGTTTTGTTATTTCTTTCATAAGCCTAGTGTCTCAGATTCGTCCTCTGAAGGCTGTCAAGACTGACAAACTTGGGCCTCAGGCACTTGTAAGGCAAGTGAAGTCAGTAAAAAACAGTGCAACACACAAGGTGAAGTAGCACTGGCACTGTGCAGACTGAGCTGTGTACAGAACGTGATAACAGAGATATGAGCGGAGCGCTGGGTAAAACTAACACAAATCTGATTTGTGGATGCAATAAATGTGACAGAAAGATCTACAACAGATGCATTTATATGTGAAAGCCATTTCTCCTTCACTTGCAAGTTTTGCACAAAAGTGGTTAAACAGGCAACAGAGATAAGGGAAATAGGAATGAGATAATGTCTAGGCACAGACTTGTTGTGGCGAAAGTAAAGCTGCTTTCATCATTTGAATCACGTATATCTCAAAACCACATTTTCAGGCTTGAGTTTATGCTGACATTTCACTTTTGCTTTAACTGTGTGGCTTCCGCGTCCCCCACTCTATCACTCTCAGTGCTTCTTTCTCCCCTGTGCTGCCTCTCTGCCCCACTTTTGCCCTTCTCTGCTCCCTCCCTTCATCCTCAGGGACAGTGGCCAAGGCTTATTGCAGTTTCCATTGCTCATGGCTTCCCCTTGCTACTGCGGCCAGATTTCTGCAGTGAGTGTGCTTGTTCCTGGGACTGGAACATACTTGTCTTTCCTTAAATAACAAGCCAAACTCACAAGCAAAGAGAACAAATGGGAATTCTGGAGGGACACTGGAGAAGCAGCATCTCAATCTCTAAAGTTAAATTTGTTTATGACTCTTAAAAGCTTATTTTACATGGGAGAACTGCCTCGGCCACCTCTCTAACAACAAGATGAGCTACTTTTGAACAGTCCACACTATTTGATTTTCTATTCCAAACGAGCCCAATTACTGCATTATGGATCATTTTTGCACTGCAGTCCAAAAATACACTGTGGACCTTTCGCATCCGTTGTGTAGACAAACAATTCTCTTTGAAAGCTTCTCCTGCTGAGATATGCTCAGCTCGGGGCTTGTAAAATACACATTAGCTTTTACCCACTACTCCCTGTACAGAAACGGGTCACAGCCCGTACATTTGTATTGTGCCTTTCATTTCCTCACATGAATAGTGGGACCGCCATATGGCAGTGTGAACCAGCTTGGAAGGGAAAAGAGGACATGAGGTAGTTTTGCTAAATGAGGCTCACTTTGAAATGTTTCCTCTTATTCCATTCAGAATTAAATGAGATTTGTTTTGTTTGCAGAAAAAAAAATGGACCGACAACTAATGAAAACATTATTTTTGGATCATTATGTCTGTCCTTTCATTCATTGTTTTTTGTATAGATCCCAGTGTTTCCCTTAGGTTTACAGTCTTGGGGGGGAGGGACATATTTTCCGACGCACATGCACCCCAGGGAAAAAAAAAAGAAAGTACATTTTAACTTAAATGCATCAATCTTGTGCACTTTTAGCTAAACACAAACAGCAAACACCTCACCCAACAGTTTCACAGTCGGGAGATACCGTGACATAGAATCTTTATGCTCCCTGGAGAATTTGTTTTTTCAATAAAAAGCCCAAATTTGGTGGCTTCTCACACATTCTAATGCCACTATTCCATCATGTACACTGTTCTTAATCATTAGAGATTTTAATGAATTATTGTAAAGGAGAATATGGGTTCTTGTATATTTTATTTCAGGCATCTTATTTTGACAGTCTTCTTGTAAATTCGGTGAGCTCTTGTCCAATGATTCTGTCGCCTCTCGTCGGACACAGTCGGGTGAAAAAAAGCAGTGAAACACACCGCCACGACGGTTACACGAGATGCAATAAGTCTCCCTAACAACGAATGGCGCTAGTCTTTTTACTGTAATCCAAAACATGAAAACAGAAAATGACGTAATGGAGAAACCATAGAAGAAGATAGAAGTAACCATGGAGATTAAAAAAGAGGAGCAACCACAGCATTAAGCTTGTTATTAGTTTTGAGAAGACGTTTTGGACAATTTGGAAAACAAAGCTTCGCTGCAAATGGTCGCTCCGGCTGAGCTGATGGTCACGTTGTCTGCTCTCGGACTCGTTGAAGATAGCAATTAATTAATAGTATCCGCCCCTCCCACACACAACACTGATTCGCTAGAGCACCGCTAATCAGATCCACCCATAGCTAGCTCACAGCCAATCAGAGGACCCGACGAGTCTACTGTCCCGACTGCCGACGATCCCCGACTGAGCATTATGACTCGAACCCGACGAGGCCCGACAGCTTCCGCGTTTCCCCGACGCAGAAGCAGCACGTGTTTGCGCCCAATACAGAGAGCAGACGAGAATTGTCCACGTCAAACATGTTGACAGAAATGACATGCCGTCGTGTAAATAACATAAATAACATAAGGCTATTTATTTTGCTTAATAAAATGACAAGATAGATAGACCTGTTCTATAGGAGAGGTAAACTTAAATGACTTCTGTTGTGATTTGGCGCTCTATAGAAATTAAAATTAACTTGATCGTCAAAGGGGGGCGGGGGTTGCCGTTGGGGGGGCGGGGCGCCCCCCTTATATAATGGTAGGGGAAACACTGGATCATCCAGACCTGCTTTGCTACAGTATGATAGAAACAGTAATATATACCAATATATTAATGGACTGAAGAAAAAGGACCAAAAACTACCTTGAATATAATCAGAGGAATAAAGTTCTCAGTCAGGCAAAAGCTGCATTTTGCCACCAATATGAGAAAGCACAGACATTACGAAAAAAAGGACAAACAGATTCCGACATATAGGGTGAAATATAAATCAATGTTTCATGAAATGGGAATTCAGATGGTTAATATTTAATGAGAGGATTACTGCATCACACTGTAGTGAATATCCAGCTTTTAACCCATTTCCCTGCAAATGCCTGTTGCAATTAGCACAGCTCTCCCTGTTGTAACGTTTGATCCTGAAACCCTCCATGAAAGCCTGGAAACAAGAGAATATTTACAGCTGTGTCTGCATTCTCAACCAATCCTAATTATCACACCATCAGTCTTGATTTTATGCACAACAAACAGATAATTACTGGCTCTGTTAATGGTATCCCTGCAGAATGATTTGCAATTAATTGTCTGAAAAACATATTTTTCTGTTCATTACCTCCTCGTATCGCTAAATTGTTCAATGATGACAAAGACTTCCACATATGTTTATGCACTTGATGATGCACTGTAAGGTCTGTACAGGACAGTTCAAAGGTCATCTGGAGCCAAATAAAACAGAAGTTTTACAAGAGGAAAAATTTACATGAGCGGCTTTATGAGGCTGCACACAGGCAGAGTGCTGCTAAATGCTAACATGCTCACAATGACAATGCTAATAACTGATGTTTAAAAAGGTGGAACATTGATTTTGTTCACCATCAAATTACAATTAACATAGTACAGCCACATTTATAAGGCTACATGTTTTTTCAATTTCTCAGGCACCTATTTGAAGATCAAACTCTGTGCATGATTTTCCCAAAATGAAAGGACTGAATTGTGAAAAATGTTGATCAGGACATCCCTGGTTATGACACATGATATCTGAACAGTTTCACAACACAATCTATCCAATAGCTGTCGAGACATTTCACACAAAACACAAAAATCAACCTCATGGTGAAGCTAGATGAAACCGGATATCATCAAAGTCAATAGTATTCATCCTCTAAGGACAACAAATAGCAGCACAGTTGCAAGAAAAAAAACTGTTGCCATAGTATGTTTCTACAAACCCCTGATATGTTGATATGGAATGTTTTCACCATCCTCAAGCTTTAGCACTGGGCTGCTAACGTGGTTTAACAATCACCACATTCTGCAGTATGAGGAAGTCAGGTGGTTGGAAAGAGACACCAGACTTTTTAACATGTGAATTAACCACTTTTACATGAATTAATTCCTATGATCTAGTAGGTCTGGGCAATATGGACCAAAAGTCATATCCCGATATATTCAGGCTGAATATCGATATACGATATATATCACAATATTTTTATCACAAAGTGAGAGCAAATGTTCAGTCAAAGTCAAAGTCAAATATGACATGTCACATGTAGTTTTATTGAAACCGTTTATTTAAGTGAACATAAATACTGTATAACAACAGGAGTACGTTTTTTAAAAATCAAAGCTCCATAAAGTGCACATTTAAATAAAAAGATATCTAGGAGAAAAAATAGCCTATGAAATAAAATCTTTTTCCCAAATAAATATATTTATATGAGAGAAGAATAACGAACATTACAAAAGAACTAAATATGACAAACCCTAGTAAGGGCAGCATTTATATATAAAGAAAGACATTTTTTAACTATATTGATATATGCAATATGGTCTAATTCCATATCACATTCAGCCCTACGATCTAGTCACGATCTATGTAGCCTAAGTCATTGTTTCCAATAGAGTTTTAAAAATACAAAACATCTTTAGCAAAAATGCGTCCAGAGGTTACATATTACAAATGGAGGTAGATTTTATAAACACAAAACTTGATTTTTCTCCCTAAAATTTCCTTAAACTTAAATTACATTAGCCACGTTTTCAAAACCGCTCCGCCACCCCCATCCCCTAAAAATATTTATTAATAAGATATGACATATCCGTGGTTTGCAGAAGTGTAAAATGCCAACATTGATAGTGATGGACTGACTGACCCTTCTTCAGGAACTGGATGGCTGCCTGGTGGCCAGTCAAACTCTGACTGAAAGATCACATGTGTGACGCCCACTACATGCAGTGTGTCCATCAGCATCAGTGTTTCCTCCTCCTGCTCTCTGGAGCACACTTGCATCTCTAAACCTCTTACATCCTCACTAACAGCAAATCATTGCATGTCACTGTCAGCTAAATAGCTTAAGTGAAAATCTAATGCCCAATGTTGGATTCTCAGTGGCTCATAATGGTCTCCTGTATGAAATGTTTTTGACAGTCACCTTGAGGCAGTCCACAGCTCAGGTCCCACGAGTCAGATTATCACAGCCATTACATACACTCAAAACAGACAAACGGCCTTGCCTCTCAGCCCTTTCACAGCTGAACAGTGTGCCTGGTTAATTATCACCCAATGCCGGATCAATACACCCTCTAACTCGACCATAAATCTGCTCTTCCATTAAGAAGAGCCCATTGTTGTGCTCTGTTTAAGCAGCAAAGGCTCAGCAGCTCAGGGGCTGGCAGTGACTGTGACGTCCAGGTCTTATGGGAGCGGGTGTGGGTGACTGTAGCGCTCTGGCCCACTCCTATCAGGCTTGGATCTTCAGCCACACTGAATAGAGCTCAGATGATCCTTCCTCTGGTATTTTTTGCTTCTGTGGAGCTTTGTGCTGTGTGCCTTTCATGCTGACTGCTTCAAAGCTGGCTGGGAGATGCAGATAGAGTGAACTCCAGGGGATAGGCGCAGCCAAAATAAGCCTGAATAAGCCTGCTGTCCTGTCAAGATGCATGAGCATCCATATGGAGCACCATGCACTACTGTTCTCTTCTTATTCATTCATTTCTCAAGAAGAAATGCCAAATTCCTGATTCAAGCTTCATAACTGTGAGGATTTGCTGCCTTTCTTTGTCTTATGTGACCATAAAACGGATCTAACTGGATTTTGGACTGTTGGTAGATTGACTATTTCTCTATTCATTAATCAATTAGTAATCTATTCTCATTATTTACACCATCCACAATGGCTTGGGTTTTAAACTGTGATAAAAGTAGAAAAGATTCACCAGTACAAGCAATCTGCAAAGCCATCTGGTCCAAATTCAGCCCAGGATTGGATTCAGTTTTTTATAGCAGTCTTAACACATGCTCATGGAAGTGAAACCCACAAGAGTGTGTGGGTGGCCTGTGCATATTATCTAGCTAGCCTACTACCCAAAATTACCATATCTTAGGCTCAGCCACATTCTCATACTTGGGACACATGGGATTCCATCGGTGGGGGGCTGTGATGAATTCTGCACGTCTCATTCGGAGGTAATCAAATTAAAAAAACTCCTCTACCTCCCAGCTGCTGTCTCCATGGCGACAGCCAGATGTTGTGCAGCACATCACCCCCCACTCCACATGCAAGGCTCGCCCGGGGCAGAGTAAAGAGGCATCTGTTACCGTTTCCCCCTGCGGCTGCTGAAAATAACCAGGGAGAGACAAAAAGCCAGGCAGCACAAAGACGGAGCCAAGAGACTGTTCCCGAAGGAGCAAGCTACTCTGAACACATTCATCCTGTGTGCACACATGGCTTTGTGTTGTCTATCACACTAATGAGTCCTTCTAACCTTTATCCTCTGAGGTGCTTCGAAAACTGGGCCAGTATCTTACTGATCATTTGAAATGCAAGGATATCATCTTAAAGCAGCACCATGTGACCTCTCACAGATGTGGTGAATAAAGCAGCTGAAACAGGCTTTAACTGCATAGGAGATGATGATCGTCTGCACCATATATCTCCATGTACATTTAAATCCCATATGAAGTGAGGGTCCCCCCGCCACGAGGAGTGATTAACATTCACCACCACTTCACTCACCTTTAATAAGGCATGCAGCCAAAAACAGAGACATTATGTACCCTTACAGTAATTATACATCTCCCTGTTGTCCAGACAGAAGGGAACAGCAGACCTTTGCAAAAAAAAAAGCAACAGTTAACATTCACACACTGAACAAGGCTCTCAAAAGGGATCTGAGGAGGGACCTTAGGGTTTGTTTTTTAATCCAGCCAGGCTATAAACCACCTGAATGTACATTTATAGCTCTGCACTATGAATGATGGCCGGTGTTTCCTTCATCATCACATTGCTTCCTTCCTGGCCTCTCTGGTGTTTAATCACATGAGGAGTGTTGAGTGTTAAAGCAAAATTTACCGACCAAAAATCATAATAAAAACTGAAAATGTCTGTAAATGATCCACACTTCTCATACTGTAGCTTTTAGTATACAGTAGTGTTCAAAATAATAGCAGTCCAATGTGACTAACTAGATTAATCCAGGTTTTTAGTATATTTTTATTGCTACATGGCAAACAAGGTACCAGTAGGTGCAGTAGATTCTCAGAAAACCAACAAGACCCAGCATTCATGATATGCAGCTCTTAAGGCTGTGCAATTGGGCAATTAGTTGAAAAGGGTGTGGGTAAGTACCAAAACAGAGGAGATGAAAAAAGATAGGGGTTAAAATACTGTCAAAAAACATACACAAACAAACATTATCATTACTAAAAGCCTATAAAGTAACATCTGCTGTGTGTCTGAAAAGTAACATTTAAAACGACTTAAGACTGGCTTTTTTTAACCTTCTGAAACCCCTCAGAAAGACTGTTTTCTTTAAGATCATCCGAATCAGTAACCAAAACTGAGCATAAAATTGTGTCAATATCACATTAGTCTACATGTCTCACTCAAAATATCACCAAAGATAAAACGTATGGAACAACTAGATCCTGTTAAAAACATTAAATTCTGCACTCCTCAGCGACACTGTAAAGCCATGATTGATTTTGCTGAGACAAATTGTTAATTGGCAAATATTCACAAAAAGTCCGACAGAACTGCAGGCTGTTTTCACAGAGCAGAGAGGGGAGGACAGGAGAGGCTGTAAAAAATGCAAATAGCTTAATATTTTAAGCATCTGGAAAGCAAACTTTTTTTTGGAGTACCTCCAATATCTGTGACACTTATGGGCACTTTGAAATGGGTTGTAGGCTACATGCAGTCCATTTCATTCCAATTTTTAAAAAATAATTTATCAAAGAAATTCAGCTTTTTTTAAATTATGTATGTCATTATTATAATTCTGCACAAAGGCCATTTTTGAGTTGTTTCCACTTCTAGCCAGGATTGTGCTGACTCCAGGGTAGGGCTGGGTGATATATAGACATAATGAATATATCAATATATTTTTAAATGTGATATGGAATTAGATCATATCACATATGTCGATACAGTTCAATTTTTATTTATTTCTTTATATGCTGCCCTTAATAGGGTTTGTCATATTTAGTTTTTTTAAATGTTTGTTAATCTTTTCTCATATAATATATTTATTTCAGAAAAAGATTGGCCTATTTTATTTCATAGGCTATTTTTATTTAAATATTTTTTTATTTAAATGTGCACTTTATGGAGCTTTGATTTTTTTTTTTTAAAAGGTTCTCCTTTTGTTATACAGTATTCATGTTCACTTAAATAAACAGTTTCAAGAAAACTACTTGTGACATGTCATATTTGACTTTGAACATTTGCTCTCACTTTGTGATAAAAATATCAGGATATATATTGTATATATCGATATTCATCCTAAATATATCTGGATATGACTTTTTGTCCATATCGCCCAGCCCTAGTATGTTACTGTTTCTATCATACTGTAGCAAAGCAGGTCTGGATCTATAGAAAAAACAATGAATGAAAGGAAAGACATAATGATCCAAAAATAATGTTTTCATTAGTTGTCGGTCCATTTTATTTCTGCAAACAAAACAAATCTCATTTCATTCTGAATGGAATAAGAGGAAACACTTCAAAGTGAGCCTCATTTAGCAAAACTACCTCATGTCCTCTTTTCCCTTCCAAGCTACTTCACACAGATAAAAGATATCAGGATATATCGTATATAGATTCAGCCTAAATATACAGGGATATTACTTTTGGTCCATATCGCCCAGCTCTATTTCAGGGCAGGGCTTATATATTTTATGCATATTTTATATATTGCAGTGAAATACAAGGCCACAGTGAGTAAAATATAAAAGGAGATAAAACGCCCTGAAATGACTTGAGGTTCAGAGGGTTAATAAGCAAATCTGAGTACAGTTGATATAAAACGTCCTTACCTTGATGTCTGGGAGCATCTGTCTCACTTTGAACGTGGTTTTAGATCCTGTCAACATTTTTCACGGCAGCTCAACTCAACTTAGGTAGAAAAATACGAGCGACTGAATGAAGAAATGTTAAAATGTGTAATATTAGGAGCTAGCGGTATCTGCGTTGTGGCTCCAGACCGACCGTCAGAAAGAGAAGAGAAACGGTTCGGTAGGAGTCCGGTAACGGTGAGCTCGTACCACCGGCTGCTGCTGCCGCTACAACCGAGCTGTTCACTGAGGATTGACAAACTATTTTCGCTCTTTTCATCGCTGTTCGCTCTGACAGCATCCGAGTAGCGAGAGCACACCCTGCACTAACCCGTCACCAGTCACCGGACTGTTACTAGCGGCTCTTAGTCACTAACGGCTGGGAGACTGTTCCCCGTGACTGCTGCTCTCCGACCCACACCGCTCTGTTTGTTTATCCATTCGCCATAGTGAAACACACACTGACTGGTGGAAAAAAGAAGCGAAGTGCAGCAGTGGCGCTTCTTAAAGGGCCAGTACATCTGGAAACGGACAAAAACACTTGAGCTGACTCTGAAACTGGCACTGATAGTCCACAACAAGTTGTGCAAAGTGACAAAAGGTGCATATATGTCAGTTTCCCCCACTTTCACAAGATCCCTTGAACTCACCACCACTCAATAAACACACACGGTGCTGAAACAGACAAACAAACAAACAACATAAACAGTAAAAGTGTTGCATTCAAAACACGGTACTAAAGCATATTCTATGGAGGACAGAAGCTGCCAAAAATAAATAACGTTGAATTAATATAGGGCTGCAACTAACGATTATTTTCATTATCGATTAATCTGTCGATTATTTAAACGATTAATCGATTAGTTGTTTGGTCAATAAAATGTTGAAAAATATCAATCAGTGTTTCCCAAACCACAAGATGACATCCTGAAATCTCTTGTTTTGTCCACAAATCAAAGAGATATTCAGTTTATTGTCATAAAGGAACAAAGAAACCAGATATATTCACATTGAAGAAGCTGAAATCAGAGAATTTGGACTTATTGTCTTCAAAAAACTGCTCAAACCAATTATTCGATTATCAAAATACTTGACGATTAATTTAATAATCGATTATTGTTCGATTAATCAAATAATTGTTGCAGCTCTAATAAAGAGTAGAAGTGTTGCATTCCAAACATGTACAAAAGTATATTCTATGGAGGACAGAAGCTGCCAAAAATAAATAACATTAGATGAATACATTATATTAATAATTAATGACTCGATAAATACATAAATATGCCATTAAATGTAATAAAAGAATATTAAAATAATAATAATTAATCTAAATGCATTGATTAAAAGTGACATGTTTGTAAATTGTATAAATATAATTTTCCTATTTTCTTTCTTTTTTTGCATTCATTTCTAAATTCCGACCCATACTGCTCTGTTTGTTTATCCATTCGCCATAGTGAAACACACACTGACTGGTGGAAAAAAGAAGCGAAGTGCAGCAGTGGCACTTCTTAAAGGACCAGTACACATGGAAGCTGACCAAAACACATGAGCTGACTCTGAAACTGGCACTGATAGTCCACAGCGAGTTTAACAAGTTGTGCAAAGTGACAAAAGGTGCATATATGTCAGTTTCCCCCATTTTCACAAGACCCCTTGAACTCACCACCACTCAATATATACACACATTGCTGAAAGAAATACCACAGACAAACAAACAAACATAAAGGGTAAAAGTGTTGCATTCAAAACACGGTACAAACGTATATTCTATGGAGGACAGAAGCTGCCAAAAATAAATAACGTTAAATGAATACATTAATAATTAATGACTCGATAAATACATAAATATGCCATTAAACGTAACAAAATAATATTAAAATAATAATAATTAATTAAAATGTATTGATTAAAAGTGACATGTTTGTAAATTGTATAAATATAATTTTTCTATTTTTCTTTCCTTTTTTGCATTCATTTATGCAATTCTGAATTCAATTCAATTTTGCATTTATTTATTTTATTTTTAGCAAATTAATTTTTAAATGTATCAGTGAAAAGTTGACCCCATGACAAACTTTGAATGACAACCCTCTTGCTTCCTCGTTTCTATAATGAAGATGAAGAAATGTGCAAATGAAAAATACCAAAATAAATTGGGGGATAAATACAAAGGGAAAATAATGCAGACATTAAAAACAAAAAACATAACATAAATAATAAATATATATATAAAAAATACTTTTAAAATAAATGCATAATAAATGCAGAAAAAACGATAACTACAATGCAATAAATGATAATATGACTAATTTCAACACTAATTTGAATGAACAAATAAATAAAAGTGAAATTAAATAGGAAAGTAAATAAATAAGGTAAGTAATTAAGACAAATATGTCACATTTTTATCAAGGAAGTAATGCCTACTTTAAATTTAACATTATTTTTAGTACATTCAATTGCATTTTAATTAATTTATTGGATCCTTTATTTATTTTCATGCTCTGTCTTTGTATTCAGGAAACTTGTTGATGGTTTAAATTGAAGCAGTAGCCGAGCCAGCAAGCCAGCATCCATAAAACCGCTCAACTATTGACCTTCTGGTGTTTTAAGCTTGCAAAGCACCTCCTTAAAAAACCAATGTCATTAATTCAACATATACAGCCTCTTTTTAGTCAGCAGTACCTTTTTTGATCCTCTGGCAGGTTTGTGTGGGGACTGCCGCCTCTCCTCTCTCATCCAAACCTGTGGAAAGAAACCACCAATAATTCTCTTCCGAACAAAAACAGCAGGCCAATTCAGAAGAAATTCCTCTCCAAAAAGAGAATGGGAAAGTCTGAATAATCCTGAGCGACAGTGTGTCCTACTGAACAGGTGGGGAGACGGTGTCCTAGTGAACTATAATAGAGAGAGGTCTGGATTTTTTACCACATGGGAAACTCTTCAATATTACATAAGGGTCTCCGATTTCTCTAATACATAAAACAGCCCCAGACACAGGACCTTGCATCATCTGAGCTGGAGTTATTCAACAATGTATAATGCAACAAGATGATAGAGAAAACAGAATTAACACATTAATATTACAATAAAATGTATGCATGAGGTTTGTTTTTATCTATTTGATTTGTTTCTATTGCATTTAACTCTTTGGATTAACTCTTTGGATTCTGGAAAAAAAGTGTAACATGCATATTTAAAATATGTAACATTGCCAGCATTTTTATTTTCTTCAGCACAACCTAACTTATGTAGCCCGATAATTCTTTTTTTCACTTTGACTTTCTGAATCAACATTATGAACCCAAAAGAAACAAAAAACAACAAACATTACAATCTGTTTTGAAAATGATGTTTCTATTTCATTCTTACTGACCACCAGAGGCGGTGCTTTAAGCACCGGATATTCCACCTCTCGCATGCGCAGGTCGAGTAGTCATACCAACAAAGTCACCTGTGACCCCTGGATGACCCGGGAACATCTATAAGTTCCGGTGTCACCAGAGGATCTGTTCCTTCTATCTTCTCGCGATTGCAGATTGTATGATTGCAGGTCATACACATATTCTAATAATCTATAATCGGCTCGTCGCTGGTAGCTTCGTAACCCAAGAGTTGGTGCTTCGGACGTTATCCGTCCACGGCTGCGACTTGCTGTTTTGGAACCAGGAAGGTTAAATGCCATTCTGCCAGGAATGTGGCTGCATCATGGGCCGCGTTGAAGGGGGTTCCTCTTCAAGACATCTGTACTGCTGCTACCTGGTCTTTGTTGTGCACATTTGCTCAATTCTACAGAGTAAATGTTGGTGCTCCTCATCCTGGGGTGACTGCGGTCCTGTCGACAGCTTCAAGCCCCTAGGTGGTCAGTATCCTCGTGACCTTTTTGGTATAAGTCATCCAGTGCTTAAAGCACCGCCTCTGGCGGTCAGTAAGAATGAAATAAAACGAGAGTTACGTAACTAAGGTTCTATGAATTCTGGATGACCGCCAGAGTTCTCTGTCACTCGGATCTTTCAGTTTCGCGAGAAGATCCAGTTGGAACAGATCCTGTGGGGACACCGGAACATATAGAGTTCCCGGGTCATCCAGGGGTCACAGGTGACTTTGTTGGTATAACTACTCGACCTGCGCATGCGCGAGATGGAATATCCAGTGCTTAAAGCACCGCCTCTGTCGGTTATCCAGAATTTATAGAACCGTAGTTACATACGTAACCCTCGTTTTTCCCCCTTTGAAATAAACAAATGTTGCAATAGTGATCACAGGTTGCAAATATAAGATATAAGTTCTATATTTTTCTACCTAATATATTTGACCTTATCTCTGGTTTTACTTGGCCTATCATCATTAAACAAAAAACTGGAGTTTCAAGCCAGAATTTTAGAGGGATTTTTTATGTTGCGATGTCGTTGGCTCAAGAGGTTTAAATGTTTCCCTGCAGTTCAGCTTTAATGATAGTAACATGATACTCCTGTGACAGATGAGGAAATTGTGTTTTCTCTGCAGAGTGGTGCGAGCTTTATAACAGTGAGGACACTCCAGTTAGAGGACAATCTCACACAAGACATATGCAAATGCAAAATTTAACCAATTACAAATCGGACTGCAATTAACAATTACTCTAATATTTGAATAATATGCCCACTGGTGGACTCGGGGTGTTTGAGGGGCAAGGGCGGACATAATAAAAAGGGCACCTGCTGTATGCAGTTGGGCACCGGTGCACAAAAAGGGCACTTCATCACATTTGACCACTGAGGCTACGTTTACATGATGACGGTCTGAACAGAAGACGCAACAGTGGCGTCGCGTCTTCACTTTTTATTCTGCGTTTAGACGAGCGTTTTTTGGGATGTGCCACAAAAGTGTGTGAATGTGATTGGGTATGCATGCCAGGCGGCATCATTTAAAGTGATGCCGCCTGGCATGTGGAAGTTTTCACGCCACGCATTTTCATCAGCTACTCCTTCCACAAAGTTCTACACCATCCACTAGATCTCCCAGGTCTCGTCCAAAGCCGTCTGGCTCGCCTCCCACCAATTGGTGCATCCAAAATGTGATAGAGCTAATTACAGATCTTTCTCTGTTCACTAATACTATCTGTACATATCCTGTACATTTGGTGGAAAGACTCCTGTAAGTTTATTAGAGCTGCCAGAGCAGCTTGACGGTCCGATGCATGGAAATAATCCCACGTTTGTTTACTTCCTGTACTGGAGCATGTATGTGACGTAAACGCGTATGTGACGTGAGCAGATCTGAGCAGAGTTTTGTGTCTTGTCAGTGTAGATGGACACGATACGGTGGAGCGGATTACAGTTTTACACTCTGGAGGGTGGTTTCACATTTTTGCATTTTTACCCGCAAGCGTCCTCATGTAAACGGGGCCTTAAGGTGGACTTCTTCATGTTTAATCTACCACAGGGGCATCCAAGAGGGCACTTTTGCATTTTTTTTCCAACATTCGTAAACCAGGGAGAGGGAATTGATCCCTGAGTCCACCAGTAAATCACTTTGTCTATTATGTGTTTGAAAAATGTGAAAGGGGTGACTTCATTCCAAAACCTAAAGATGTGCAATACGATTAGTATGTGCAAGACACACTATCTACCTCATCTATAACATTTGCAGTATTTTCAGTGGTAATTTATTTATTTTTATATTTATGACATCACAAGTCCTTGTTTTAGCTCTGTGTTCTACCATAGTTTTTTAAATGTTTTACTCATGTTTGTTTTGTTGATATGACTGCTTTAACTATGCAACTTAAGCTGTGGCACTCCCAATTTTGTTGTATAGTTGACGATATAATGACAATAAAGGCTATTCGATTTTATTTGATTGATATTATTTGAAAGATATTCACTTTACTATCAAGACAACTCATTTTGAGAAAAACATATGGCTGTTTAGGTTGAAGAATTATATAATTGATTAACCAGTTGATTAGACATATAATTGCATGTAATTGTTGATTATTTTTGTGTCATCTGACAAATTGTTTGGGCACCAATTACGAGATATTCCCGCTCATACTGAAACTTGAGTGAGGACCAAATTTGTGTGTAAGTGTGTAAAATCATCTTTATGTCATTACCTGTACTGATCGTCATATATATATTTTTATGGAATTTATTTAATATTAGTGATCATTTATGATCCAGTAATCTAGATAACACGTATATATTAAATATATATTAAAGACAGAAAAGAGACGAAGCATAGCATTCTTGAAATACAATGAGAATTTATTCAAACGGTGCAAAAAAAATTAATAATTATAATAATAATAACCTAACATAAAATCTGATGTTCTTTCTATCCAGATTGCACTGTCACACAGCCTTAGGGCTCTCCTCTCAAAAAAAGGAAAAACATTAAAACAATAAAAAATAATAAAAACAGATCAAAATACCAGGACAACTGAAAGTTAAAATAATGCACAAATTTGGTAAAATGGATTGCCATTTACATGCAACAGTTCCAGTCCCATGCAACTCGAAATATTCCATGTTAATGTCATTGATGATGAATATTCTGTTCACACAGAAAATACAGTGTTGTACAATATATAAAAATATATATCGGGTCAGGTGTGTCGCAAAAAACTAATTCTGAGCCATTTCTCCTCAGGTTTGGAGGAAACGAGCTGGGTCAACGAGAACACTGCTGTCATGTTTTAGCATAGCACGGATTGGTGGCTGTAGAAAAAAACGTAAACAAAATGTACAAATAAAAAAAAAAGAAGCAACAAACAAATAAAAGCCAGACTGCTAGACAATTAGCCATGTGAGAAAGAACATCCTAAAATGTCGCAACTAAACATTCCACAAGGAAACCTAATAAAAAATCTCACTATAAATATATATTCTCAAATGGTGTCTTGTTAGGTCAGCACTGAGGAAATTAGTTTGCAATGAGAGAGCCTCGAGGATCGAGAGGCTCGTCTGGGAGTCGCCTTCCACAGCCAAAATGTCACTTTCTGGTAAACACCGAATCCAGGCTCTTACAAGCTAATCATCCACACCTGTGACAGTATCCAACAATATACATTCTTACCCTTTTAAAAACACTGTAAAACTTTAGGCTTACAAAAATAACTTGGAACATATTTATACAACCTCACATTTTTGTTTTTTTCTTCTTAAATACAAAAAAGTGTTTGTAGCCTGTGAAGTCTGATGTCTGACACGTTTCTGAGGCGTTTCATTGCAAAAAAAATAATAAAATGGTTTCGTAAGCTAATTATTACTTTGGAGGGAGGGAAAGAGAAATATGCACACATACACATTTGTCTTTAAAAACAGGCATCACCTTCCCACAGTGAGGGAACACTTGATGGGTCTCGTCTGAATTAAAATGCTAGTGCATGGACACATGTCAACACACAAACACAGCAAATGCACATGTTTTTTTGGGGAAATAGCATGATTTAAGTGTTTTATCGTCATTAAAACTCTAGTGTTACTTTAAATGCACAGCAAATAAACTCCCTTCTTCCTTGACCGGCTTTAGCAACGTAGAAAATATTGTAATATAGTGTTACATAGTGTTAAATTAGCACTACTGAAAATGATTCCCCAATATTTTGGTTATTCTTGTTTGTAGCTGAGAGGGTAAGCTCCAAACACAGAGTTAAAAGAAAAACAAAACAAGAGTGCCCTCAACTGGGCAAGGCAGTGAATTGCATACTAAATTGTGCTTTTCTAGACTTAATGCCAAAGAACAGATTAAATCAGCGAGAGTAGAGAGTCGCTCTACCTCAAAAGAAAGTCCTCACCATGGCTTATTATCGGGGAAAAAATCACAAGGATTTAAGTAGTCATTTCAACTATTAGTACAACTTAAACAGCCATAAATTTGAAATTATAATAAGGAAGACTCAAACAGAAGATCAGCCAGTATCAACTAGTTGATATGCCTAATGGGAAATAAAAATGGCATTATCTCAACAGCTTCAACACTGTTTAAAAAATAGTTATAATTCGTTATATTTTGGGGGCAGTAGTAGTAGAAACTGCAGGCAATGAAGCAAGCAGTGGATACTTGATCTCACACAAACGTACAAACAGGATTGTGATGCCACGAGGACAAAATGCTGAAAAAGGCAACTAGGAAACTGAGTTAGATGGTGACGCCGCCGGCACCAAAAATGCTTTAGCTCTACAGTAACTGAATCCTTTAGAGAAACCCTTCTGGCCTGTGCCCCTGATTTCCCCACCAACAGAAGTGGCAGTGTCTGCAGAGATGAACAAAAGGGCAACAGTACAGGCCACTTCAAAAAACAGTAAAACGTTTTGTATCAGGACATCAGGAAAGTGCTTGAATTTGTGCAAAAAGAGAATTATGCAACTGGATTTGGTGGGACGAATGCCAGGATTTGAGAAACTGCCTTCAGTAGAACTTGCAACCAAACCAATAAGCATTAAGATGTCCCGTTAGTGAGGACGACATGAATGCATCACCTTTTGTGCGATTATGAGATTGTATGAAACATGTTTCTCGACCACCAGAGTGCAGAGAGTTTGTCATTTAAATTTTTTTTCCCACAATGCAATGTGAATATTATTGGGCGTCACATTTGACAAATGTGCATGCATCCCTTTGCTTCATGCAAACAGACACTGGAGACAAATGTCACAACTGCAGAAATCCACAGATTTAGAGCTTATTAGAGAAGTTTATGTCACTTATGTCAATAAATCGGTTCATTTTCTTCATCTGCAATCCAAAAATTAGTTCAGGAACATTTAAAAAATGCATGTAACCAATGTCTCCAAACTCTGTTGTGCTGGATGTGACATTTTTATTTTGCAGTGTAGTGTAGTATTGCATGCCTGTGTTGGCCACAATAATCAAATGCCACAACGCCAACCATTGTTACAGAAAAAGGAAGACCCAACGGAGAAAGAGAAACATTGCAACAGACGTATGAAACCCTCTGCACTGCACAAACAAGATAAAAACACTAAATCTGAGGGAAATGATCTTGCTGCATGGACAGATAATTTCACTTGACAAGATTTCTTAAATTAAGATTGTTAAATCTAGAAATAAGCATGTTGAACGCTTAAAATAAGAAAGTAACTCTCAAAGCAAGATAAATTATCTAACACTTCTAAATCTAAAGTTTTTTTTATCTTGGAAAGAAACAAATAATTGTCAGTGCACTCTGCCCGGGCCAGTTCATCGCTGCTTCCAGCTTTAATTGATCTTGTTTTAAGAGTTAATTTATTATTTTAAGAGTAAAACATGCTCATTTCTAGGTTTAATAATCTAAATTCAATAAATCTTGTCAAATGAAATCTGTCCATGCAGCAAGATCATTTCCCTCAGATTTAGTGTTTTTATCTTGTTTTTAGACACACATTTCTTGCAGTGTGGATCTGGCTCTGGGAACTCTTATCTTACCGCAGTGCTATGTTGCTACTGCTTGTCATCTTTGTTCAACAATGCCTGGTTAATAAAAAGCCAAACTCGTTTCATCTTTAAAAAGGTTGCCATCTTATTAATCCAATTTATAGATATATGAATTTGCTTAAAGGATAACAGTGCAGAGCAGTTGTCTTTAATGCATGGACATTTATATGTTTGCATTCTGGAGCATTAGCACCACAGCAGCCCACCGGACACGTAATCAGGAGCATTGCACGCTAGTTTCAATTTGCATTACGCAAAATGGTGAACGACGAGGGTTAACTCTGCTCTTTCTCGAGGTACATATGATGCAAGCATCTAGTAACAGTAGTGTAAAATCTGTATGTAACACCGAAATCAACCCGGAACCGGATGTGACTTCAAAAATGCTCAAACATCCCTTAATGAACCAATCCAAACATTATTACAGACCACAAAATGGAGTGGAGACGCTCGTGCCTTTTCTGTTTGTGCTTGCATCTGTGTGTGTGTGTGTGTGTGTGTAGTAGTGTGATTCTGACTCAGTGTATATGTGTGCATGTAGTGTGTATATGTGTGTTGATGAGTGTTATGTACGGCGCCTGCCATATACATTCTCTCCACCAGGAGGAGACAGTAGCAAGGCGTTAAACTGATAAAGAGGAGAGCCTGCCGCTTACACACACACACACACACACACACTCTCACACACACACATACACGCACACTCATACACAACGCCTGCATAAGAGCCACAGCAAAATGTAACAGAAGTGCAGTTAGTTTATTCTATGGTCTAACATGTGACCCCGGCCGCCAGAGTCCACCCTGTTTATTCTGCAGCCATGTAGACTCTCTCGCTACTTTCTGAGGTCGTCTATTCCAACAGGAAGTGACACAGCTGACAAAGGGAGGGAGCTGGTTGTGCCTTTCTCTTGTCTGTTCCGAGGCTGATGCACCCCAGCCGTTTTATTGGGGGGGTTTTAACTGAAAAAGGCCACTCATCAAATACAAGCCAAAGCCAAAGGTCCATTCAGAACCTGTGGATGGCTGCTTCTGGCTCTCTCTTCTTCAGCTCTTCCCGGTAGCAGTAGGAGCAGTAGTTTCCCGTCTCCGGGTGTCCGTAGTAGGTGCAGCTGGGTGTTCGACAGCGGCTCGACTGCAGGTTGGCCAAGCCGCCGGCGCTGCCCAGTGAGTAGTGTCTGACTGGGGGCTGCCCGCTCCGAGAGTCCAAGTTGGAGCGCATGTCCCGGAAGCCGTTGGTGTAGCTCCCACCGGCGGGTTCCGACCCGGGGTAGTCCGGTGGGTCGAACTCGGGGGGGTACGAGGGCGCGAGGCGGGAGGGGCTCAGGGAGGCAGGGCCTTGGGAGTTATTATACTGCGGATGGGGGGGACCCTGCGCTGTGGGACAGTGGCGGGGAAGGGTGGCGTAAGAGGGGAGGCCGGGGTAGGAGGTCGCTGGGGAGCCGCCGGCAAGCTGGCGCCGCGTATCCATGTAGCCGTGCATATGAAGGTGCTGGGTGAGGGGCACCGCAGCAGGAGGGGGCTGGTCTATGAAGGAGGGCCGTGGGATGGGCACCACACCAGAGTACATAGAGGGACTCAAAGGAGAGGGCTTGAGCTGGTTGAAGGAGGGTGACGAGTTCTCCGACAGCTCCTCTTTGGCCTCGTAGGGCCTGTAGCCCAGCTCCGTACCACCCACTGTCTCCTTTTTAGGAGGCTGGATGCCGTTGGTGACGCCCTTCCTCTCCGCATCACGCCGCTGCTGCTCTTGCTCAGCCCGGAAGCGCTCCTCTGCGTCAGCGAGGTAGCGCTGGATCATCTCCTCCTGGAAGGGCTGGCGGTTGCTGGTGGTGAGAAGGCTGGCGAAGATGAATTTCCTCTCCCCTTGCATGGCGGCTCTCAGAATGCCCAGGCTGACCTTGACGTCGGCGCTGTACTTGTAGGTGTCGCTCTCGGTGCTGCTCCCGCCGCTGCTGCTCATGCTGCTCCCTGTCCCGTTGAGACGCTCGCTGCCTGAGGAGGGGGAGCCTTTCCCAGAATCCTCTGAGGCGTGGGCTGAAGGCGAGCTATCCTTGCTGCCCTTCCTCCCCCTAAACGAGCCCTTCTTCTTCTCCACACCCTCCTGCTTGACACCTCCTGCCCCACCGTTCTTTCCTGTCATCAGCCCGCCCACGTTCTTCTTCAGCTTGCTGCCCAGGCTCTTGCCAAAGCTACCAAGCTTATTGGCCACAGAGTCTGCCCTCTTCTTGTCTTTATCCTTGTCCTTCTCCTTCTTGGTTTTGTCCTTCCCCGCGGCTCCCGCCCCTGCCGACCCACTGCTGGAGGAGCTGGATGAGGAAGAGGAGCTGTTCTTGGCCAAGGAGCCTCCTCCGTTGACCGTTGATCCCGTGGTGGTGTCTCCGTTGCCATTGGAGCTGCTGCTGACTGACTCCTTGTCTGACTCTCCTGAGTCAGGAGGCGTGCGGGCATCCTCTCCTGCTGATGCTGTGGGAGACTCAGGCTGGGCCAGAGGGGCTTGCTGCAAGGGAAGCAGAAAACACCAGCTAGTGGAAAAATACTGCAGAAAGACCTACATCATCCCTTAATCCAGTGACCAAATTACAATGAGAAAAAAATACAATATTCATCAGAAACGGATAAAATGAAAAGTCACGTTCTGGCTAAACTGTAGCAGTACATGCCCTTCAGGTATGGGGGGAGAAAGGATGTGAAAAGAATGATTCATAGCGCTGTTTTTTTTTGCAGACCAATGCAAAACACAAATGACTCAGTTTCCGAATGCCTCTTCATATCTGCAAACATGTTATAGAAGCTCTAAAAGGCATGACCTACATTTATGACGCACTTTTCTGATGTTAAAAAAGAAGTAGAACGTCCCTCCTTTCAGCAATAACAGCCACGGCACACAACAAACCCCTTAAATGATCATTTAATACAGGCTTTCCTGTTTTGCCCCTGAGTCCCTGCACTGAAACAGCTATTAACATGTCCTTCCCAGCACCCTGATGCCCGCATGTGGCACACAAGAGGAGCTTTGTCACAGTGTTTGCATGGTGTGACTTTATGACCTGAATGGCCCAGTGTGGTATGTTTTCACATACGCTCTGTACAGCGGTCAGGGGACAGCTGCTCCAGTAGAAAAAGGAAAAAATATTGCCCTTGTTTATAATGAGTGTGGGAAATTAGCACTAACCACAAGCGACTATCAAACGCTTTGGCATCTGTCTGGTAATTGGGTTACAAGATGGGGTTTCTTTTTTTCAAGTAGGCTGGAAAAATATTGAATGAGTCCATAGAAACCAGCCTTCACGGTTAGTTAAACAAGTCAATATTAATTTTTATCGCTGGTTCATCCTGTCTGTCTTGGTAAGAGCAATTTGGGCAGCAGAATGAGGTTGTCCAATAAAAGTTATGATGAATCCTTTTGTCTGTGCTTCCTTAATAAACCTCAGAGGGAACATGACTCACGATGAGAGTTCTGTAATCCGATTATTATAAGCAACTTTGGCTTTTTGTTTCTGTAAAGTCGCTTACAGATGCTGGTAGTTGCGGGTAGTTTTTTTTGGGGCTTGTTTCTAAAGTGTAATCTCTTATTTGGGCTTGTTTCCAATATGTCTCAACTATGCCTGTCCAGGATCTGTTGTCAACCCACACAGGTGACTCAGTGATATTTTCTTTTGCTACTTTACTAACAATATGACGGTCAACAAAGAGTGGGGGAAAGACAGTGGATTGTGAATATAATAATGAAGTAATTATTCTTGTTTTGCCTTCTTTGTTTTACATTATCTGCAACTTCTGGTGAGTATTGCGATACAATGACCTGCGATTTAACTGTTTAACTGCATTTTGTGTCCACAAAATTAAATTAAATCAAGAATTGTTTTGTCAAATAAGAGAAAATTCTCAGTCTATTCATCTCACTTCAGTCTTTTTATTTCTCCACAATGAGAGTCAAATCCACAGACTGACCAACAAAGGATTCAGTCACACTGAACTACTGCTCTGAAGTTTTTTTCCCGACACGATGTCCTGACTGTAGATTCCTTAGATCTTCTCGTTTCATATGATATCAGCATCTCCAGTATAGTGAGCCTAATAGTAGTGAGCCTACGAAAAACAAAAACAGCAAAATATTGGGATACTATGCTGTATCCATTTTCCCCCACCTCTAATATACTATATATATATATATATATATATATATATATATGAGATTAAGTGGCTTGGTAGGGTTTCCTGTTTTGGCCTTATTTTATAATTTATTTGTCTAGTTGATTATTTGAGACTTATTTCCGAAGACCTGGTTGCTTGCTTATCTCATGAGATCTGGCAACACTGCTCATGACAGATGTGTGGACTTTTGTGTTTACCTCGCAGGGCAGGGGCAGCCAGGATACCGTCATGTAGCTGTGCAACATCTGGAGCTTCGCCTCCAAAGAAAGAGCCACACTGGGAGAAGAAAGAAAGAAGGATGGAGAGAGAGAGAGGGATAAGGAGTCAGAGCTCAGCGAGAGGAGGCAGCTATAAGTGCAAACAGATCCACAAGAATATGCAGTGAATGCATATTTTGCGCACATATTTATTTTGTTAAGAATAGCAATAACAAGTTTACTTCTACTGCACAATTTGTGCACAGGGATAGTGCTTTACAGTGTGCTTCACACAAATAAAATCATTAATATATCAGTGTATATAAAAGTAATAATAATGCACATAAACAAAAAAATACTATTAAAAGCCGAGTAACACAAAGGCAAATTATAGAGTACTTAAAAAGGCTGTATAATAGAATTAAAATACTAAACTAAGCTGTTCCCAGGTATATTGGTATGGTCACTAACTTGATATACCATAATAATATATGTCCTCTGCCTTAATAAAGGCCAATAATAAAACTGAATGCTGCTGAATAATAATACAGTAAACAGCAGGTTCACTAAAAGCATCTTCTGCAGCAGCCCTTAAACTCAGTGACCTTTTTTTCCAAACAATATTACCAGCCATGTGTGTAATAACATCTCTGCCCACCATTTGATCTGAATAAGTCGACCACGGTGTCATCAACTGACGTAAATACGGCGGAGGGTTATTTTTACCAAGCTGGTATTTTGGCGCTCGTTCCTCCTGGTCCATTCATAGAAGGTATTTAGAGCTAATCTTATTGTCACTGGCACTGAGTGTTGCTAATCTGGAGTCAGGGGTCAATCCCTACACACTGACACTCGGTGGCAAAGTGAAAGCTGTCTATAAGGGAGTACACATGCAAGTCAACATGTGCCACTCGTGCTGCATCATTTGTCACCTCTGACGAGTCCATTTCTGAAAGGGCACCTTCTGAATGCATCTGAGCTGACAAATACATGACTGGATGTAAAATGTGTGAGAGTTGTTTTTAGAAGGAGACCAAACCTCGCCAGCATCACGTTGTCTGTGTCATCCTTGCCCCACTCCCAGTCTTTTCCAGGGTCGACAGCAAAGTGCAGAGGCAGCATTTTGTGCTCCGAATCGGTGAGAGGGATCACAACTGCTGGAAGAGACGGGGGGAGAACATTCTTAGAGGAAAGATAAAGTGTTTGAAGTCACCACTCTGGATTGTCTGCAGACAGCAATGGTGGAAAAAGTATTCAGATCCTTTACTTAGGAATTTAGTGGTGTTTTGACTTTTGTTTCACATGTTGTGGAGTAAAAAGTACAATATATGCCTCAAAATGTGGTGGAGTTGAAGTATCAAGTTACATAAAATGGAAAAGCACCTCAAAACTACACTAAAGTACAATACTTGAGTAAATGTACTTAGTTTCACCCCACCAGTGATGGAAGAAGTATTCAGATCCTTTACTGCAGTAAAAGTACTAATACCACACTGTGAAATGACTCCACTACAAGTAAAAGTCCAGCACTCAGAACTTACTGAAGTAAAAGTACAAACGTATCAGCATCAAAATTCCTTTCCATGAGAATTAATGGTAATAAACAGGGAATTTACAAAAATTAAGGTTGGCCCTTAACAGGGAACTTAAATACAGTTGGGGAAAATATATTTTAGCATAATAATAATAATACTAATCTTTATTTATACAGCACTTTTCAAAACACATGTTACAAAGTGCTTTACAAAGACAAGTAAAAACAGACACACAACAACAGATAAAAGTAATCATTCAGACATCATTCTGTGCAATTAAAAGACAGTTCAAGGGAAGTTAAAATTCTTATAAAATCAGGGAAAAGCTCTCAGATAAAAGTATGTTCTAAGAAGAGACTTAAAAGAGATCACTGACACAGCCGACCTGATTTTTGCATGATCTTGACTAAAAAGTACTTAAAGTATCAAAAGTAAAGGACCTATTATGCAGAATGAACCCACTCAGATTGTTAGTTATATTCTAAATATATTATTAGAATATTTGTATTGATGCATTAATGTAAGCAGAGTTTTAATTTTCTAAAGATAGATCTCAATTTAACTACTACTTTAATTACTAAATATACTGTTATGAGGTTTAATTTGAAAACAAAAAAAAGTCTAATCACTTATTTCTCTTTAAAATATAGTGGAGTAGAAGTATAAAGTTATATAAAATAGATATACTCAAGTAAAGTACAAGGACCTCAAAATTGTACTTGAGCACAGTACTTAAGTAAATGTACTTAGGTACATTCCACCACTCTGCAGACAGAAATACTGAGTGCAATCAATTTGTTCACTTTCTATTTTAACACTTAGTCTGCGGCGTCTGACCAATATTGTTTTTGGACGGTGCAATCTGATATTTTTAGAACGGTAAACAATTCAGTGTCTGGGCAAAGTCCTTAACTTCAAGAATAAACTTTGTAATTCGTGCACAAGCTTCATTACGAGCACAAGCGGTCAGTGTGGTGGTCAGATTTTCTCTTTGTAAAAAAGGTGAAAATCATAAGAAACTGCATTTAGATTGACATAGTAATTTAGAGTATATTACACCACAAGAAAGTCAGATTTTTTTTTAACAACAAAAGTTGCGATTTTATTGGTCAAACTTTGATAAAAATAGAATTTTAATACAGGAGGGTGGTCATTTGCTTGCTTGGTGTTGAATTAGAGTTCACTGGATATACTCTGAGGCCCAGTGGCTGTTAGTCACAACTCTTAAATAAACCACAAAGGTCATTATTAAAAAAAAAGACTGACCCATCGAGCGAAGGCACCGAGCTGTAAAGTCGCTCCTAATGTGATGTTCTGTCAGCAAATATAAAACCTTGCCCACATTAAAGCAGCTACAGGGAGTTTTAAACTAGTTACAAAACAGTTTCAATTTAATACTTATGCCTTTATATGACCCACATAAGCAAACATGAGAAGATTGGCTGTATATATATATATATATATATATATATATATATATATAGTTATTCTTAATGCCTGTACCCAGATCCGGTTTCCCCACAAGATCAAATTAAACAATTTACAGAGCCTTTTGTTTACATTTTTTCCAAGCAAGTTTGACACTGGGTAATATATTAACCAGTTTGAAGGAGATTTTTCTTTGAGATTATTTTATTTTTGATAATATATTTCTGGTTATGGCTGATACTGAGGCAGGATCAGCAAAGAGAAAAGGAAAATAAGTGACCAAAGATAAAAACTGAAAGAGACAGCTATAGAGCACGAAGACAACCTGGAAGGTCATTTAACAGATTAAGACAAATGTGGGATTTAAAGGACTGAAAGGCCTTCTTCCTCCTACACAGGTATGTAATATTAGGGGTGTGCATTGGCACTGCCCTCACAATTCGATTCGATTACGATTCACCAGGTAACGATTCGATTCAATTCGATTCTACGATGCATTGCGATGCATCACAATTATACTGCACACAACAAGGGACATTTTTCGTCAGTCATGAGGCAATACAAGCAGTCAGATAGGCCTAACAATAGATTTTATTGGCTATATTTTGAAAAGATGGCAAAATGAATCTCCTGCCTGAGTTCATCTAAAAGTAAGGAAAGAGAAATGCCTCCTCCTGCCATAAAAAAGGAACGTGCTGAGGTGAAATTTACATCAGCTAAATGTCGACCCCTTGTCCCTGAGGTAGGGAAGACATTAGCGCTATCCCACCTAGCTAGCTATTGCTAGTTTTCATGACGCAAAAATGTAACGTTAACGAGTCGACTTTAAGTAGGCAAATACAATGGTAATTACCTATCAATAGTACTTTCTATAAAAACGTAAATGTTAAGTTCTGTCAAATACTACCACATACTTCAGTCACAACAAAACAAATCAAACAGCATATCAAAACAGCTTGTCCCGCTAGCTTACCTGTGCTGTGCATCAACACATGGCTCATTTGCAGTGATGCCGGTAACGCGTTAATTAGTAACGCGTTACTCTAATATGACCACTTTTTTCAGTAACGAGTAATCTAACGCGTTACTATTTCCAAACCAGTAATCAGATTAAAGTTACTTATCCAAGTCACTGTGTGCGTTACTATTTTTTGTCATTTTCCTTAGTAAAACGATATATTTGCTTTCTTCTTGCGACTCGGGGAGCGACGTCGATCGGCGGTTTTGCAATCTATTTTGCGGGTAAAAATGGGTTTGGGTGGGTGGATAAAATTGGGCTGTTTTCGGATCAGTTCTGAGGGTTTTTGAAGCCGAAACACGGGCACTTCAGATCCTTTTTCTGCGACCCTCTGTTCAGCAGGCAGCAGTCTCACTCACTCATTCACTCACACACACACTACAGCTCTGGCTGACGTGCCCCCTAAACTCACAACAGACACTCCCACTACCTTCAGGCTACGTTAAGTCAATCAGTAAGGATGACTATATGGCGCTTTATATCCAACACAATCATGATCTAGTCTGTCCTTAGCCTACAAAATAAAGTTTGAGAAATGTCTGCATGGAGCACAGCTGCTTACAGGTGTGCAGCTGACAGGTGTGCAGCTTACAGTGACAGTTTCCTCATCGCTACCTGAGCCACCATCCGATCCTCCTCCTTCAGTTTTTGCCCGTACGCGCCCGGTATCTCATCTCTTTCTCTCTTGCGATTCACACAGCACAGCTGGACAAAGTGGTCTATAACTGCCGTTTATATGCAGCAGTCAATATGATCGCTATTGGCAGTCCGGGGTATAAATGCTCAGAGTTTGTTTCATTTTAATATATTATTATATATAAGTTGTAAGCTTCAGAAACCATCAAACACATATATTTAGGAAAAGTCGCCGACTGAGAGACATGTAGTTTTAATGTAAACGAAGTTATTTATAAAAGAAAAACCCAAACAGTCTGTGAGACTTGGCCGTTCTAGTTCACTGTGTACATGTAACAAAGGTAGACATTAGAGCCTACATGTGGTGTTATGTTTTGTTTTGTAAAACAACTCCTTGCTTCTATAATGATGTACAGGTTCAGTGTTCATAAAACATGTTAAAAAGATTTTGATTGTTACATTTATAAACAATGTAGATCATAAAACAGTAGGTTTTGTCATTACAGTATTAGTTAAATATGTCAGGTCAGAAAAGACTGTCTTTATGTTATATACAGTCTTATACAAAAAGAGTATTTTTAAGTGAAGTCAAGAAAGACTGTCTTTATTTTATGTTTTATTTAAAAAAGAGTATTTATTTTTAAGTGAAGTCAAGAAAGACTGTCTTTATTTTATTTTTTATTTAAAAAAGAGTATTTATTTTTAAGTGAAGTCAAGAAAGACTGTCTTTATTTTATTTTTTATTTAAAAAAAACAGAGTATTTATTTTTAAGTAAAGTCAAGAAAGACTGTCTTTATTTTATTTTTTATTTTAAAAAAAAGAGAGTATTTATTTTTAAGTAAAGTCAAGAAAGACTGTCTTTATTTTATTTTTTATTTAAAAAAGAGTATTTGTTTTTAAGTGAAGTCAAGAAAGACTGTCTTTATTTTATTTTTTATAAAAACATGTATTTTTTTCAGGAAATTGTTTTTAAGTTTGTACGTTACTGTTAAAAATACACTTCCAATAAAATGAGTATTGGCAATTTAAAACTGGTTGTCATTTTTATGTTGAGGCGGCGAGGGGTTGTTGTCGGCAGCTGCTGAATGTAACTAATAAAGTAACTTGTAATCTAACTTAGTTACTTTTAAAATCAAGTAATCAGTAAAGTAACTAAGTTACTTTTTAAAGGAGTAATCAGTAATCAGTAATCGGATTACTTTTTCAAGGTAACTGTGGCAACACTGCTCATTTGAATATTCAAATTAGCCATGTGTTGATGCGCACGCGTCTGGAAGGAGGGGAGTGGGTCGGGTCAGCGTTGTGTTTACTGGAACTTTGACAGGGGCGGAAAGGCCACCTTGGCCGTAAATTGAACATTTTTTCACAGGGCATCAAGGCCAGAGTGTGAAATTCCCACCCTGTCCCCCACACCTTTCCACTGGAGGCCAGGAAATAAACATAATCGATTATGGCACTTTGCCGCATCGATGCTGAATCGTGTATGCCCCGCATTGCGATGAATCGCCGAATCGATTATTGTTGACACCACTATGTAATATATATCTATTTTATTCATAAAATAGCTGCGAGTTGTACTTTTATGTCAGCTATGAATTTACATTGGTGGCTAAAACAAAGTTTATTTAGCTGATAACTGTATTAAAAAAGGCATTTTCACACAACTAGGGTTGCAAAATTTCTTTCCATGGGAATTAATGGGAATAAATGGTAATAAACAGGGAATTTACAAAAATGAAGGTTGGCCCTTAACAGGGAACTTAAATTTAGTTGGGGGAAATATATTTTAGCATAATAATAATACTAATCTTTATTTATAGAGCACTTTTCAAAACGCGTTACAAAGTGCTTTACAAAGACAAGTTAAAAACAGACACACAACAAGAGATAAAAGTAATGTTCGAAAATGTTAGACATTATTCTGTGCAATTAAAAGACAAATCAGGATAGATAAAATCAGGAAAGGCTCTCCAATAACATTATGTTTTAAGAAGAGACTTAAAAGAGGTCACTGACTCAGCAGACCTGCTTTTTGTATGATCTTGACTAAAACGACCATATTTCATGCAAGTAGACTTGAATATACTGCTATTCCTCAATCACATGCACACAGCTTACTGCAGGGCCGCCGAGGCCACGCCCCCACGGAGGCCACCCCTTTGCAACCCTAACCACAATAAACACAAAATTAAAGTTTCTTGTAGTTGCTTTAACATGTGCAAATTTGCTTTATTTTTCAGCAAATCTTCTCATAAAGAATTTATGTTAAAGTGTTACAGCCGTAATTGATTATCTAAAAGGTTAACTGCCAACTAGAAGGATGGAGGGATCAATATTCAGTTGGTAATAAAGATGAGTGATTGGGAGCATTACCTTGCTCTTTGGAGCTGTCTCTCTGCTCCATGGAGACCAGGGCAGAGAAGTGGGCCTGGTCGTACGCCAGGACTAGGGGCGAGCGATGGCACTTGGCAGCTGGCACTTCCAGCGGTAGGTAGATGCCTCCGAACGGAATGGGAGCAAAGGCTACGGAAAAGAGTAACAAGGACATTAAACATCTGAAAAGGACGACCTCAGCAATGTGATACAGCACACTGAGAGGAAATGAGCCAGAAAAAGAAGGAAAAAAAAGAGCTTCCACCTCCGTCAGTAGATCAAACCAGTATTTCACTTGCTGGGAGGTTAACTCATATCTACTATCAGTTTTCAGTGTTGCATTAATCTCATAGCAGGACTGCTGTCACCCCTAATATCAGTAAAATCAACACTGAGGTAAGGTTGGGCGATATATCAATATAAAACATATATCAATATATTTTTAAAAGTGATATGGAATTAGACCATATCGCATATATCAATAAAGTTCAACTTCTGTTCTTTCTTTATATATAAATGCTCCCTTACTAGGGTTTGCCATATTTAGTTATTTTGTATGTTCGTTATTCTTTTCTCATATAAATATATTTATTTCGCAAAAAAAATTGGCCTATTTTATTTCATAGGCTATTTTTTATTTAAAATATATATTTTTTTAAATGTGCACTTTATGGAGCTTTGATTTAAAAAAAAAAAAAAAAAAAAGGTACTCCTGTTATACAGTATTTATATTTTACTTAAGTAAACGGTTTTAATAAAACTACTTGTGACATGTCATATTTGACTTTGGCTGAACATTTGCTCTCACTTTGTGATAAAAAATATTATAAATATATTGGAATATGACATATTGCCCAGCCATACACTGAGGAGGTCTCAACGGTGCAAAACAAATTAACAGCCATTACAATTATAAATCTATTAATGCTGTTGCTTCAACTCCAATTGCCTTTTTGTGTATGTGTGTGTGTGTGTGTGTGTGTGTGTGTGTGTGTGTGCGTGCGTGTGCGTGTGTGTATGCACTTTTGTCCATGGCACAAAAATGGGTCACACAGTATTTGGCAGTAGCTCATATTTGTTGTTTTGTGCTGCTGGAGATACCAGATGGGCTGTGTTTACTTTACTGGGACAACTCAGGCAAGTCATCTGCCACTGACAACTTTGTCAAAAATATTTTGCTGATGGCTGTAGTGTATATTCTGTGTCTGACAAACCCTAATTTATCTGCAATGAGTTACACTAGAACTCAAAAGTTTGGGGTCACCCAGAAAATGTCTGTGTTGTTTTCCATGAAAACAAACTGTTTTATTCATGAAATCAGTTATAAAATTAATCGAAATATAGTAAAGACATTGACAAGAGCAGAAATAATCATTTTAACCTGTACAACTCTCCAACTTTACCTCTAGATACTCAACCAGCCTGAGGAAGGATCATTTTATTGCTTCTCAAATCAGCACAGAACAGTTTCTAGCTGTGCTAACATAATGCTCAGGTGTTTTAATGATCAATGAGCCTTTCAACGCTATAAACGTGGATTAACACAATGTGCCACTGGAACACAGGAGACAATGTAGAATAGATGTTTCATAAGAAAATCAGCCGTTTCCAGCTTTGATAGTCATTAACAATGCCTACACTGTATGTCTGTTATTTTAATTCTAAAAAAATGTGCTTTTCTTTCAAATTCTCAAATTCTTCAAATCTTTCATTTTACAATGACCCCAAACATTTTACAATGACCCCAAACTTTTGAGCGGTAGTGTATATGGTGAAATTGTAAATTATTTTTTAAAATACAGAGCATAATGCACTAGCAATGTGAGGCTGCAGGCATATTTACCCTCTCCACCAGAGTCCCTCAGCATCGTGTCGGCCACCACAACTATGGGTCTCCTGAGGACGTGGGCCAAGACAAAGACGTGAAACTCCTCTAAACTCTCATACACTGGTTCATCCGAGGACTCCACCCTGAAGACAACAACAACAACAACAACAACAACAACAACAACACTGCCTTCAGTCAACAGAAGTACAATATTTTCACTGTTGCAAGCAAAGCAGAGGAATTAAAGTTTGGTGTGGATTTAATGGATTCCTTATCCACATTCATAAAGATATAAAGGGGAGACCAGAGTGAGACTGAGAGCTTGTTTTGTAGGGCTTTGTTAGTATATCTAACCCTTTGAACTTGTGCTTGTTACAATAAATAGCAGATTGACTAAAACGAGGGCCAGCCACTCAGTTCTGACTGTGAGTGCAGTTGTTTGTTCATGAATAAAAACATGAGTGTGACTAAGTGTGCGCTGGGCTAACAGTCCCTGCATTGTCCCGGGCCAGACCTTACCCGTTGGTGCCATTGGTGCTGTAGTGTATTCTCGGCTCGCTGGAGGCGAGCTTCAACAGTTCATTCCACTCTTTCTGCCACTCCTCCTCCGTGTACACCAGACCGGACTGAGGAGAAAGGAAGGACATACACACACACACACACACACACTTGCCATTTAGAGAGGGAGTGTCAAATGTCACAAAAGCATGCGCTGACGTTATGGCGTCTTACCACAAGGTTACATACTGACAATTGAGGAAAGACATTTGACCAGCACTGTGTCGGTCACACAGTAGCAGCATCATCATCAATATCATGTTTTAACTTGGGCTGGGACTCGATTAAAAAAATTAATCTAATTAATTAGTGGCTTTGTAATTAATTAATCGCATTTTAATCGCATATAAATATTTCACCTGAGAACAGTGAGAAGTAATATTTTTCATATGTATTTTTAGTATACCATTGAATAATGACTGAATGCATAAGCTTAAGCAACAAAAATATTGTTTATTTTTGTTCAAGTCCAACAGACCAGTGCAATTTTTGCCATTAAGTGTAGCAATAGCATATTTAGAAATATAGTATATTTCATAAATTCAGGTAGCCTATAGGTAGGTAGACCTTCTGTAAACTATATACTATGCTAAAGACTTTGGTTTTTTAAGTAAAACACAATCCACGCTAGCTACCACACTAGCCGCTAGCTGCTATATGTTTAGCATTGAGGTGATACTTGAGGCTGGTTGCGCTGCAGTGATATGTGAATTCCTTGTTGCATAGCAACATAACCATGCTCTTATCGACGCTTCCATCCGTTGGTTTTTAGTAACTAAATGTCCCATCATCCACGGGGCCAACCAAAGCGCTCTCATCAGCTTCTTCCTTCATGTTCACTGTGGTTTGTTGTTGTCTGAACTCATCAAAGCTAGTTGGTGCTCCAGTATAATCGGTCCTCCTGAAACTCATCCAGTGAGAAACGTTCTGCAGTGCAAAAATAAGTGCGATTAAAATGCATCCATTTTTTAACGCGTTAATTTTTGTGTAATTAATTTATCTTAATTAACGCGTTAAAGTCCCGGCCCTAGTTTTAACCTCCATATATGGTGAAGAGGAAAACTGCTCATTAATATGTTTTTTCAAAACAGAAAGCATCAGAGCCCAGCCACAGAGCTCTCCCGCTGGCCACCGTGCAGCTCCACTGGAGCAATTTTTGGTCGAGGTGATTTGCTTAAGGACACCTCTGTGGTGGCTGCTGGAGAACGGCTGAACATTAGGCAGTCACTCGTGTGGCATCTCCTCTGTGGGTGTTTGCACGCCGTCAGTAGAAAACATACTCAGTGTGCTGCTTTCACTTGCTTTCATGGAGAAAAAGAGTCATTGTGTTTACAGAGAGTTGGAGGAAAGGCCAGTGAATACTAGGGCTTTTTTTTTTTTTTTTAAAGCTAGGATTGCATGAAACACAGAGAGCTAGTAAAGAAAAAAATTCAAATCAGAGCCCGACAGATGTATATCAGTATCGGTGTATATGCTGTCTGATATGTGCCATTATGAAAACGTTTTTACACAATATATAATGCAGAAAAGGTTGCATGGTGTAATTTAGAAATGTTTTTTTCTTTTAGCCAGCAATTGACTGAAACTCAACAGTAATTATGTTATTTGATTCCTGTTTATTCTTTATTTCCTCAGTTATCATTTATAGAAATGGCGGATAATGTAATACATTGTTTGTATAATAAAATAAATAATAAAAAATATGTTGAAATATTATTAATTTATTATTGCAGAAATCTTTAGATCCTGACAGACATATCGGTTGAGAGATATTATCTGCAGATATCGGCCTATCAGTATCGGTGTACATGCTGTCTGATATGTGCCGTTATGAAAACTTTTTTTTACACAATATATAATGCAGAAAATGTTGCTTGCCGTAATCCAAAAAAATGTGTTCGATTTTAATGTATTTATTCCTTTTTTTTTAAATAGTCAGCAATTGACTGAAACTGAACAGTAATGATGCTTATTTAGTTCTTTATCATATTCCTATGTATTATTCATTTTTATCAGTTATCATTTATAGAACTGACTGACAACAAAATAAATTGTTTGTATAATGTTTATAACAATGTTAAATATTTTTTATAACGTTTGTTTGAGAAAGTAGCTCTCTGTGTACATTTGCAGAAAAAACAGTGCACAGTCCACAAAAAAAGGTCTATTTTCATTCCAGCTCAAAACAATTAATATTATATTGGCCATCATATCGGTTATTAATTAATTTTCCCCCTCTAAATCAGTATTGCCCTGTTTCAAATGTTCTCCTGCAGACGTGAAAGCAGCTGCAGGCCGTGATGCTGCTAAAGAAAGACTTCTACTTGTCCATTGTTCCTGTACATTTTTTCCCCCATTTGGAAAAAAAAATGAAACAAACAAAATTCTGAAGTCCCTCCACACTTCAGAACACCACTCCCCCTCCTACGGTCACCACGGTCCCAGAAAATGAGAGAAAGAATTGTTGTTATGACAGACCTCTTTGTTCTGCTGGGTCTGCTGCCACCTCCACCTGCGCTTCAGTGCTTCTCTCTCCATACCGTGATCCATCAGCGCATACAGGGACTTCCTGAGCATCAGGTCCCGGTCATGAAAACCCCACATACCTGCACGACACAAATTATCTTATTGCAGGACCAAAATAAATACATTGTAAACTAATGCTGAATTTGTAGATATTTTCCTGCCTAAAACCTATTAGTATCCTTTTAAAAGGACAGGTTAAGCACATACTTTTGCATCAGGAGCACAACAAGCGCTGGAACAATGCCTTCACATTAGTTAGGACATTATTCATTTTCTGTGCTAGGGCTCCTAAGTGGGCCACAAAGACTAAGTGAATGTGCACTGCAATTAGTGCTTAAACCAACAATGAAGCTCTCTCAATGAATGCTAATGGAGTGTGAACCTGCACGTCATTGGGGTCTTGTTTAAAAAGGTCTGCGATACTCACCGAGCGAGGCGGCGTGTAACAGGCAATTTCCGTCCCCGCTCGTTGCCAGAGGGAGAAGGTTCTGACAGTTTGAAACCACTTTTGTCCACCAGTTCAATCGACCTGCAGGTAAATGGGGAAAAAAGAAATCAACTCACCTGTTTGCAATACAAATATATCATAGTATTAATGCAAAACAATGGCAGTAGTTTTTCACAAATGGAAAAAATGAGGACAAATATTGTGAAAACTAGATTTCGATGCTGGAAAATCACATGACTCGTTATTATAGAAAATAGAAAACAGCGGTGCTTTTATGTTATATTATATTATATTTTCTCTTTCTTTTTTTTTCTCTCAGATGTTTTTATTGAATTTTACAATTTTTATCCCATCATATTTTTCATAGTGATCCAACATAAACATAAATCCCTCCCCTCGCACTAGCCACACCTACAAACCATTATTCCTCAGGACTACTATTCCTGGTGTGTTATAGGGAACTGCTGGAAGTAGTGAGTTGACAGATAAGCAAATAATAAGAAATAAAATGAATAAGTAAACAGACAAATAGGCTAAATAGATAAATAAATAGAGGTGGATAAGTAGAAGAAGGCAAATTAAGACATTGGCTGATAGAGACTCTGTAGCTGACAGAAACAGACAAAGAAGCAGAGCAATGGAAAGAGGCAGATACGTCCATTTGACTTAAGGTTCTCAAAGTCTAGGGGGTCTAGACAGGACATGATGTCCCTTAACCACTGAGTGTGTGTGTGAGCGGGGCAGCCTCCCTCCACCTTAATAGTATCGCACGCCGAGCCAAAAGCGATGCAAAAGACAATGTACAGCTTTTGGTTGGAGTAAGACGTGTATCATCCTCACCAGTGGTGCCGAGAAGGGTAATCAGTGGGTTAGGTTCTAGCTGAAGATTAAGAATAAGTGACAAGGTTTGGAAAACATCTCTCCAGTATCTTTCCAGGCTTGGACAAGTCCAGAACATGTGAATAAGCGAGGCCTCACCTCTCTTATATTTGTCACATATAGGATCAATGTCTAGGTAGATATGAGATAATTTGGCTTTAGATATATATGAGCCCTGTGCACCACCGTAATCTTTTCCT
Source organism: Centropristis striata (assembly GCF_030273125.1). Taxonomy (NCBI): domain Eukaryota; kingdom Metazoa; phylum Chordata; class Actinopteri; order Perciformes; family Serranidae; genus Centropristis; species Centropristis striata. The sequence goes on from NC_081524.1 coordinate 18,416,381, forward strand.
TTTTTAAATTTGATATGATTGTGGAACAACCTAAATACTCTAAAAAACAAAAATTTTACTATGGTTTGAGGACAAAAAAGACCTTTATCACAGCAGACATTTTCACAGGTATTACTCATAACAATAAGGGTAGCTCTGCTCTACAATGAAAGCAGATTTTTTATTATTTAGTGTATTTAGAGTGTTTTTTACTAAGGCATGTGCAGTGAGTGATAAATCGCCTGGACTAATTGGAAATAGAGGAAAGTGATGACACCAGGGTTAGATGAACCTGCATGCAGCAGGTAACGTCAGAAACACTGAATTGTGATCCATACCAAAACCCCTCCCAGAGATCTGGTGAAAAACCTGGTTTGGGCTAATAAAAACACAGAGAAGTCGTCATAGCAGATTGTATCTCCGACGTGCTGCAATAAATGCCACAAAGAAGTGGTGAACATCATTTGAAAGCTGTGAACCTGAAGATTAACTTCAGCACTATGTGTCAAGTTGTTCTGGTCAAAAATATCTAATAAAAATCACTTAATTATTTATTTATTTATTTCAACCTATTTAGGTGTATAAGAGTTCATAACATTAATATGTGCACCTTTGAAGTCAGTTTCCATATTAAACTATGTCCCATAAGTTGTTGCAGCAATTTTGTGTTGATACCATTTGTTACAAGCATTTGGTGCTGAATACAATTTTTTATGCAATTTTATTAATATCAAGAATGGAATGGATTAAAATGGACAAAAAAGAAGGTTAACTCAAGGTTAGCTGAACTTCTCTAAGTTTATTTTTCATTTCTCTCCTTTATGTATTACAGTTCCTCTTCAGGACTTAATCTTCATCTTTAGGACTTAAAAGTAGCTCGTGTTTCCACATTTGATAAAATAGAATGACCACAAGCAGCGCAAACCCCTACATCGGCATCAGGACCAGGATCATGACTGTGCTGATTTTTTTAAATAAATGAAGATATAAATAAATACTTGTGCATGTTACTGTGTAAAGAGGACAGAGAGGCAAGAGCTGCATGAATAGGCCTCTGTCTGTTTTCTAACTCTGGTGTTTCTTTTGCATTTTACAGAAAAAACTGCCAACTTCAGCTTGAATTGATTTATGCTTGGCTACACATTTGGACGTGTTAAATCATATGACATGAGTAAACATCACAATCTGTTGTGTGCTCAGGTTGAAGCTTGATAATGATGTGAATTCACTGTAATTCCCCCAGTGTAGTATCTCAGCACCTGAACAGGAGGCACAAAAAGAGCTCTTTATTCTTCATCCTACAATCTCAGTAAAGTGTGGTTTTTCTCACCGGCGTGCTCCAAGGCAACCATCATGGACTGCTCGATGAGGTCTCTCTCAATGAAGCCGCGGAAGTCGTCCCGGTACACGGTGAGGTCTGGTAGTTGGAAAGTGCACAGAGGCGTGTCCAGAAGTGGCTCGCTGCTACTACCTCCAGTGCTCGAGACGTGAGAGCGTGCCAGCGACACGATGGTGGAACTGGCGTGGGAAATGCCCCTCGACAGACGTTTTTCTGTAGCTGTTGAAATAACACAAGAGGATGTGGAGAAAAGTTTGTATACACTGCAAAAAAAAAAATCTGCTGTTTTTACAGTAAAAAAAGGGCAGCTGTGGTTGCCAGAACTTTACCGTAATATACAGTAGAACTTTTGTTAATATTGAGGTAAAAAAAATGTTGGCACTGTGGATTTAACGTTTTCACAATTGCCATTTTATTCATTTTTTTTACTGTATAAATAAAAGGTTTTCCCATCAAAAGAAACGCTGTTCTGCCATATAATTGACAAGAAAATACTTTATAAATGAAAACACATAAATCAAAGATTTTACCATGAAATATTACAGTACATTTTTGTTAGAGATATGGTGTTTAGTATATTTAACAGCGAGAAAAAGTATTTTTTTACAAAAGATAAATGCAAGTATTACAGTGATGGATTGTATATATATTACAGTATATTTCTGTTACAAACACGGTGCCAATGTATTTTACAGCGAGTAGTGCATTTTTTTAAAAACTGTAATAAAGACTGTTTTGGCTGATATATACATTTACACTGTTTCATTGTTACTGAAACTGAATTAACCCATTTATCATTTTATGGTCTTTTACTGTCATGGTTTAGCAGTTTTTCTTTTTTACAGTGTACAAATATATTTTGTAAACTGCAGCTACCAAACATCTCTGGTGGCCTCACCTTGCACCACCTCATCTTGGCGGTGGAGTATGGGCCGCCCTACCCTCGCCATCTCCTTCTCGGCTGGCAGATATGTCCTGTCCTCTGCAAACGTGTACGTCAGGTTCCCAGCATGCACCTGTCGTAGCTGCTCGAAGTCACTGAGAGCGGCAGTGAAATCCCAGTTCTTGCCTGCAGAGAGAACATCTGACTGAATGTCCAGGTCTAGCGTGACAACATCTATATCTTGTATCTATGTCGGGTAAATGCAGGGTTGGTACACTTTTTCCGTGGTCAAATTCAAGCACTTTCAAGGTCCATTTTCAAGCTTTTCCAGTATCTTTCAACAGTTGTAAATGGCATGTTATAGATGAGTACTTTGATACTAAACGGGGTAATTTCACTTAACCATACCACCAGCAATGGTATTACACTTTTAACAACTAAAAGTAGTTTGCTAATCTCATAAAACATGCTGGTATGGGAACCTAGGGGCTAAGAGCAAAAGTAAGCTCACAAAAATCATCAACGGGCAGCTGGTGGAACTAAACACTACCCAAAATAGGAGGAAAGACCCACAAATACTTCAGGAGCCCTCACATCCACTAGGAACTAGAAACACTCCCTTCAGTAAGAAGATACGGGGTAGAGCAACAAGAAACATCTCAGAAACAAGAAGTTGCAGGCCAGATGCAGGCCAGATGCAGGCCAGACGCAGGCCAGACGCAGGCGGAGCGGTGTTCATTTCAGATAGGCTATAGGCTATTCACTTTATATATTTTTTTCCATTGAAAATGTGGTTATCTATAGTCAGATTGCAAGAGAAATACAGGAAGAATTTCAAGCATTTACAAGCACTTCATTCAAAATCCAAGCACTTTTCAAACCTTGAAATTCAACATTAAAATTCATTTTCATTCAGCATTTTCAAGGATTTCAAGGACCCATACGAACCCTGTAAATGACACATCGTTAATGAGTTTAAATATTTACCACAACTCAATGCAACCATAAACTGTCTTATCTAATGTAAAGGCCGAGGGCACATTCCTTTGCTTGGGTAAATATCAGAATTTGGAGCACGTCTCGGCTCGCTGCATGGCTCACTGCTGTTCACTGCATCGCATCACATTTTTAACCCATATTCTTATCTGCAACTTGTGTTGCTGCTAGGCAACAGGAGCCCTGTTGACTCTAGATATATACCTTCCTTCTGTTAGTGTATGATAGTCTAATTAACTGTAACAAGCCAGAAGCGCTGACGGAGACAGCGGTCAATTTGGCTGCTGCTCATAACATCACCAGCTGTCAACTTCACACAACCCCCACTCCTGCTTCTTTCTCGGTTAAATTAGAGATGGAAGCAAGAAAAACTAAATTAAATCACTGTGTAACTTAATTAAAGAATGTTGGTGACTGACTTGGCAAGATTGCTTGAACTGAATGAAGTTTAACTGAACTTGATAAAGACAAACTGACGACTAAAAAAACTGTTCTACTCTATCAACCAAACTTTATAACAGATAATGATTTCTGAGTATTTCATTTGTACCATGTAAGGTTGTCATGATACCAGATTTTTTAATTCCAATACAATGCTAGTAAATTGAAGAAAAAAGATACCTCTGTCAGTCCTATGCGCACAAAATACAATTTATTTTCCATGAACAACCTGCAAACATTACTGCTACAGAAAAAGTCACTGTTGATTTTCTTACACAGTTTCATCTGTGCAGCCTTCAGCTGAAAACTTTTTTTTATTTAACAGCTTTGGTGCTTTCAATATATTTGACATCCCCAGTAACAAGTGCACAGGATAGTGTTTCAATGACATTAATTAATATACTTAGAGAGCTGCTGTTTCATTCCACAAGGATAGCAGTAGAGCTGCAACAATTAATCGATTAATCGAACAATAATCGTTTATTAAATTAATCATCAACTATTTTGATAATCGAATAATTGGTTTATAATATAATTCAACAAAGTATAAAACCATTAAAATGCAGTAAAATAAATATTCATAAGAAATATCATTAAAGTAGCAATAACGGCAGGGTCTTTTACTTTTTTGCTTATTTTTTTGCAGCTTTCATCTCTCAATCAGGCTTAATTGATGTTTATTAGAGCTGCAACAATTATTTGATTAATCGAACAATACTCGATTATTAAATCAATCATCAACTATTTTGATGATCGAATAATTGGTTTGAGCAGTTTATAAGTCAAAATTCTCTGATTTCAGCTTCTTCAATGTGAATATTTCTAGTTTCTTTGTTACTTTATGAAAATAAACTGAATATCTCTTTGGTTTGTGGACAAAACAAGAGATCTGAGGACGTCATCTTGTGGTTTGGGAAACACTCATTGATATTTTTATACATTTTATTGACCAAACAACTAATTGATTAATCGTTTAAATAATCAACAGATTAATCGATAATGAAAAAATCGCTAGTTGCAGCCCTAGATAGCAGTGATTAAGAATATAATGAAAATGTTTTAATACTATGACACGCTCTTCAACTCACCCTCCAGCAGATCTCTGGCCAATCCTGGTTCAGCTCCAGTGGAACGGACAAAGTCGGACAGGACTGCGTCCATATCCACGGTCATGTGATCATGAATTCACCAGGTTGCAGGTTGTATCCGAGCAGAAAAAAACAAAAACAAACAGGGACTCTGCTCACGGTGACAGGGCAGCGAGGGAAGGGTTGAGGGGGAGCAGTCCTCTACCTCGTGCTACTCTTCCTGCCACACCTGAAAAAGAGAACAAATATAAAATTAGATTAACCTGCAGGTGTGAACTCATCAAAAGCGAATGAATGATGACCCTGCTCCACCTCTTTTCAAATGCAAGCCTATTGTGACCTTGTTACGTTTGAACTTGACACCTTTGCAGTCACCCAAGACAACAGCTGTGGCGCACAAAGTGAGCAGGTCTCACAAACTGTTTACTCAGCTTTGCATTGAAACCAAAAAAAAAAGCCAAATAACAACACGTGTGTGTGGTGTTCCTGCTGTCAGACGTGTGATGTTTGTCATGTGGGCAACTTCGCTGTGTGGTTTCATTCTTCTTCATCCTGTTTTTGTAAACACGTGATTTGTTTTTGTTTTTAAATGAGCTGTTGTGAATTCAGAAATGCTGTCAGGATCCATCACTTAAAGTCATGACTGTTCTGGACTACTGCAGTACTGTGCAAATTAGGGCTGGGCGATATATCGAAATAAAAGATATATTGATATATTTTTTAAATGTGATATGGAATTAGACCAGGGTGGGAATTTCACGACGGCCACGGCAAATGTTTTAATACTTAATTAATGTTCCTTGGTGAATGAGAATGTTAAGGTATTAATCTGAAAGGTAAAACCAGCATAATTTAACCAAACGGCCTTTGTGCCCTTAAAAAAAATTTGAACGGGAAGGCCAAATGGCCTTGCCCCTAAAATGACGAAATTCCAAGCCTGAATTAGACTATATCGCATTTTTGGATATAGTTCAAATTTGCACTGTGATCCTTGCTCCAGGCAGTAGAAATATGATGTAGCATTAAAAAATAGCATAAATAATAAGAACATCAACAAGAATGAAACATGAGTAAATGTACATACAGCATAGTCATCATTTATAAATTATACAAAAATAACAATACATAAAAATCACTTAAAAGGATTAAAATTCAGAAAATCAAGAAATATAGTATTTGCTATATATGATTGGGACCGGTGTTGATTAAAAAACAAACAAACTATGAAACGAGAAAATAATATTAATGTAGAATATTTCTAAAGTTTGATTTTGGAAAGCACTTGGTTTTATGAGTGTGTTTAAGTGAGACCAGAGTCAAATTCATTTTTATTTAAGATTTTTTTTTTTTTTTAAATGTGCATTTTATTTTTTAATTTTTTAAAAGAAGGTACTCCTGTTGTTATACAGGATTTATGTTCACTTAATTAAAAGGTTTCAATAAAACTACTTGTGACATGTCATATTTGGCTTTGACTGAACATTTGCTCTCACTTTTTGATAAAAATATCGGGATAAATATCGTACATCGATAGCCTAAATATATATCGGGATATGACTTTTGGTCCATATCGCCCAGCCCTAGTGCAAATGTCTTACACAGGTGTGAAAAATAAGAATTCATGCTGGTTTGAAAGTAAAGGGTGTTCACCCCAAATATTGATTTGATTTAGATTTTTATTCTGTTCACTCACTTTGCATTTTCTTAATTGATAAAAATAAACTATTAACATTTCTATTTTTAAAAGCATTCTTATTTTACCGTATTTTTTCCACACCTGCCTAAAACTTTTGCACAGTACTGTATGTACATTGATGGTCGCTCGCAGATATGACCTGTTGAGTATATAAACAGACAAAACTTTTTTTCTGCCAGAGAAACAGATCATGAAGGGTCTGAGTAGGGCTGGGCGATATATCGATACAAAAGATATATCCATATATTTTTAAATGTGATATGGAATTAGACCATATCGCATATATCAATATAGTCAAAATTTTGTTCTTTCTTTATATATAATTGTTGCCCTTATTAGGGGTTGTCATATTTAGTTATTTTTTTTATGTTCGTTATTCTTTTCTCATATAAATATATTTATTTCAGAAAAAGATTGCCCTTTTTTTATTTCATAGGCTATTTTTATTTAAGATTTTTTTTTTTTTTTAAATGTACACTTTATGGAGCTTTGATTTTTTAAAAAAAAACATACTCCTGTTGTTATACAGTATTTATTTTCACTTAAATAAACGGTTTCAATAAAACTACTTGTGACATGTCATACTTAGCTTTGACTTTAACTGAACATTTGCTCTCACTTTGTGATAAACGTATCAGGATATATATCGTATATCGATATTCAGCCTAAATATATCAGGAAATGACTTTTGGTCCATATCGCCCAGCCCAAGGTTTGAGCAGAAACCGTATAACTCTTCAATCACATGTAAGAGCAAGCAGTCATTTGAGTGAAGTGTTCAGCAGACAGCCAAGATAGACTCTGTTTTCACTGGCAATCAATTGAAGATTAATCAGATTAAATGCCAATAATTGCGGATGACGGCTTCTCAGATTGCTCCTTGTCACAAACCATCTGGCGGTGTCAGGTTAGTGAATGGAAGCGTTCAGTTGCATAAAATGCCACCAACACCCTCAAAATGATTTTTTTTTTTACAGGCATACATTAGATACTGAACTGCCAACTCTGTCAAGCACAGCACACTTAACTTCACCACACCACAGACTGTATGAGCTGCTCTGGTAATAATAATAATAATAATAATAATAATAATAATAATAATATTATAATATTAATAATAATAAGACATTTTATTTGTAATGCACTTTACATTAGAGGAAATCTCAATGAAATCCCACGTGCTACGTGGTTGTGGACCGATCACACATTGCATTAAATCGAAGAACAAATGCAGTTATTCGGTGCAAGCAACACCATACAAATAGTCTAATAATAGTTTTGTCTACATCTGGTCAGATCAAATTCAGGTATTAGCGGTGTGAATCAGCAGAGGCTCCATGATATGATTTTATCCTGATACTTCAGTAACAATATGATATTAATGTGATTTTAAGCATTTCGCGATATGGTGAGTATTGCGATACAATATATTGCAATTCAATCAAGAATTGTTTTCCAATAAGAGAAAACTCTCTATTCATCTCACTTCAGTCTTTTTACTTCTCCACAATGAGAGTCAAACCCACAGACTGACCAACAAAGTATTCAGTCAAACTGAACTCAACTGATATCAAACATGTATGGACGACAACAACTGCAGCATTTGATCAAACTTTCAAAAACATTTGAATGAAACATCAAAAAACTTCCAGACATGATATCCTGACGATGCCTATAGATTCCTTAGATCTTCTGGTTTCATATAATACCAGTATATTTCTAAAAGTGTGCCCACTACGGCCTCCGGAAACAAACAAAAATGGCAGAAATCGGAACGCTAAATATTGATACTTGGCGGCCATGAATCAATATAATATTACCACACAAAATATTGCGATACTATGATGTATCGATAGCAGGTTCAAGCCCCCTCTTCAGCCAGTGAATACCTGTGGGGTGGACATGGAGGTGGTGCCAAGTTCTAAGTATCTAGGTGTATACCTGGATAATAAGCTGGACTGGTCCCTAAACACTGACGCTCTCCACAAAAAGGGGCAGAGCCGCCTTTTTTTCTTCTTGAAGCTCAGATCTCTGGACATGTGTAGTGCGATGATGCAGATGTTTTATCAGTGTGTGGTGGTAGTGTGTTGTTTTATGCTGCAGTCTGCTGGGGAGGCAGCATCACACACAGAGATGATCAGACTGGTCTAAAGAGCTGGTCCTGTGGTTGGAGCCAGGTTGGACACACTGGAGGAGGTGGTGGAGAGATGACCTGTCAACATGTTCCAGGCCATCCTGAAATACCCAGATCATCCACTACACAAAACCTTTATGGACCAAAAAAACAGCAGTGGACGGAGAGATTCAAAAGATCCTTCTCTCCTACAGCCATCAGACTGTCTCATTCTAACAGAGATTCTAACAGACTAACTGAATTTCCCCTCTGGGATAAATAAAGTAATTTTGATTTGATTTGATTTTTTGATATGGTAGAGTAACGGTGTCCTGACCAGAGAATGAAGTCCTGCTCCCTCCTTTGGTGTTTTAATCCAAGCTTCTCTGTTCTTTGTTGACAAGAAACAACAACAAATTGTTCTGGTAGCTGGTCTGGCCACACCTGCATATCAGTGCATCACTCTGCACTGCTCTCATATGGCATATTATCACTGATGACGCCTACCAGACACTCAGCATTGTTGCTCTGAATTTTTTTATGGTATCACATACTGATACCCAGCCCTAATCATCATCACATAACAATTATGTATTTGTTGATATAAGTATAGAAACATTATACATTTCAAAGAAGGTGAGTAAGTAAATGGACCTCAATGTCATGTACATTTTAAAGTCAAATTCAATCGGAGCAGTGTGAGACGAGGAAACAGTATTCCTTCAAAGAAGCCCCTTTTAAATCAGTTCGACAATTTTACCGTTCAAATTTCAGTGGCAGATCCGACGGCTTGCATCAGTTGGAAATCAATACAGAAACATTATCAAGACTGAGACGGGCGGAAAAAAAGAGTCAGCATCAATGTGCCGTTGACACAAAGGATGCAGAGGGCAATCAATGCACGGCCAGACAAAAGGCATGAATCAAAGAAGCTCCGGCTGAAAAAGATGTGTGTTAGAGGGCCAAGTTGAGCTAAAAGCCTCTATTCTACCAGGAAAGGTATTCTGAGTGTACATACTCTGTTTCAGCAGTGCTTTGAACCACATTCAGACAGCCACAAGCCTCACCTGTAATATTTGCCCTTCGTAGCACTTTAATTAATTAACAATTTTTTAAGTGATTCAAATGTGGTAAAGGTGGTATAAAGCAAAACTTGCTGATTAATGCAGGTAAGAAAGCTAGACTTGAATTGTCTGCTGCAACACTAAATGCAAATCTCAACAATAGGGATGGGCACCGATTTTCGAATATTCGAATTGTCATTAAATCATAAAAAATTGAATAGTTCATCATATCTGGAAAAAAAAAAGTTGTATTACTGGTGCCTTCTAGCCTGGCTAACACCAGACTAATCTCAAATGAGATCTAGTCTGGAAACCAGCCGTTCATTTCTCCGTAGAGGAGGCGTGGTTTACGATCCTCCAGAGCCGTTTATTGGGCGCTTAGAATGTCTATCAAAAGCGTCTGTAGGTAGCTCTTAGCCAATCGTATCAGTAATACCAGATGACGTAGTAGAGCTACAGAAATTGATGTTTGTTGTGTGTGTGTCTGTGAGAGAGTGTTGCTTGCTGCTTTGCTTCTCCAGTCAGCCACACACATCCACTGATTTTATGGGCAATAAACAAGCTGCTGCAGGTCTCTCTGCAGCTCCGCTGTCCCCCGGCTCGTAGAGAGATCACCGGCGTTAGCGGCTAATAGCTAATAGCCCCGCTACCGTAACGGTAGCATAACGCTACTGCTATTAGCCCCGATACCGTAACGCCGGTGATCTGGCTACGAGCCAGGGACAGCGGAGCCGCCGAGAGACCTTTCGCCTTTCAACTTTCGCTCTAAACTATTTAAAACACCATCTACAGCTAAAGAGAGTTTCGCGTCTGCTGCAGCCATGTTGGATCCGTAAGAAAACTACAAGCTTCCGTCTGCCGAGTAGTACGCGTCATCGTCCTGCCGTCCCTCCCCATTCTGTGATTGGATCCCAAAAACGGGGCTAAGAAACCTCTCTGGTTTCCAGACCCTTTGGCAGTTTGAAATGAAATCGAGTGCGCAAGGCAGTCTGGGTATACCCAGGCTAGGTGCCTTCTGCACGGGACAAGTTAGCCCCCAGAGGGATTTAGAGACTCTGGAGGTGACGTATGGTTTTCGCCGTCGCTAACTGTGCACAACATCAGCAACTGAAAGCAGCATGGCTAATTATGCACAGAGTCTCCACTGATCATAAACATAGTGATTGTGAATTAACCGGCAACACTAACTGTGCACAGTGTTGTAAACAAACAGAGATCGCTAAGTGAACACACCCTGTACTGCTACAGAGCTAACTGTAGCTAACTGCAGCTAACGGCGGCTCGTTAAGAAGAGTACGAAGGAGTTGCTGGATTTGTCTCCAGTCGCTTTCTTGAAAAATCGCTACAGGGGTCTGAAAAGTCGCTAAGGGGGTCTTAAAAAGTCTGAAAAAACACTGCTTCACCAGGGTGTGTGTATGTGTGTGTGGGGGGGGGGGGGGTACTAATCGATTAGTACCCCACGAAATACTACTTTTCATCCCTACTCAAGAACAGTATCTTTAATTGACATTGTGAGCATTATAGCATTGCAGATCTGAATAATAAGTTTATACAGCAACATACTGGTTTAGCATCCAGTGTGTAATCAGCACATGAATAATGACAATCTTCATCATGATGTCGTCTTGAAGTTCATAAACTGCCTGATTTTTTTTATATCTACCTACAGTCATCTATTCCCATCCGTCCCATGGCTCATCCACCACCCAATGTTCCTGCCTCATCTCTGACTCAGTGAACCCTTTTCCACTGCGCCTGATGAGTCACGAGTTTACTCTTCTTACACCTCTCCATCGTTCTCTGGCTTCACGCTCTCTCCCTGCCTCCCTCAGTTTTCTCTATCGTTATTACAGTAAAAGCCACACAGGCACGCAGGGGAGGAACAGACTTTAGTACAAAAGGCCTTTCTCAGCCAAGCAGAGTATTTCTAGAGCGTTCACTGCAGAGTCAGGCATTCAGCAGCCTCCCCCTGCAGGGTCTCCTAACATTCTTGCAGATTGTCCATTCTGCCATGTTCAGGTCTACTGATCACATACACAACAACTTTGAGACTGCGGTGAGTTAACCATGTAGACTTAGACCCCATTCATACGAACACAGAGGTGTTGGTTAGAACGTTTTCTGACCGATAATAACACTGCATCAAAAAACACCAGGGGATGTGCTGGAGTGAGCGTGTTGCTATAGGTACCAAAAGAAGATGTAACACGAACAAGTCCAGGAAGTCCACTTTGTTATCTGACTAAAAAAAAAGATGTTTACACTCCTCTAAGGTAGGATTTTACAAATTGAAATAGAAAGCTGGCAAAGTAGCAATCATCTCTTCTCTGCCTCAGTAAACAGTATAATTGGTATGATGCTATAAAGGGATGCAACAAGGTATCAAGTTTAATATGTGCATGTGCATGTTTGATTAGGTACCGCACCCGTTTTTCTGTGGTGCACTGCACTTCAGGAAAAAGCTGAGCCTGGACCAACTTTTGTATCAGGGTACCTGCTTTGCTTTTTCTATCGATGGAGACCGGTGCAGAAGCCTTCCAGGGCTCTGAGTTTTTGCCACATTGAAGGATTAATTAAATGTGTCAATGCTAATTCTGCTCTGGGTTGAACCCAGGTTGGAATGCACCTGCGTTGGTGGACAGGTTTACACCTGTATTAGCAATTAATCAGGGGCCGAGCACCGAGGTGCGAGGACCCTATTGTAATTGGTCCGTCTATTATTCTTAATCTTCTGGAAAATGAATCGCCTTTTTGGGGGCTTTATCATATTCCAAAACTCACCTTATTTGGAATATAAGTCAATCTCCTGTGAAATTTAAACATTCTAGTGGTCCCAGGAATGGGTGTTGCAAAATGACTCAACAGCGCCTCCTGGAAAGTCAAGAAAATTAGGCCCCCAGCACATGAATGTCGTAGAAATACGTAATTTGGTACATACGTGTCTCATGGGAAGACCCACCGAAAAGTCTCTAGAACCAATACCCAAAAACGAACAGGAAGTCAGCCATCTTGGATTGAATATAGCACTATTCGTTGTTTTTTGCTTTAGCTTTTCCGTACTTTGTCCCATCTGGTCCAAACTTCTCATGCTTCATCAGAGTCCACCCCTTAACACTTCTAATTAATAATATTTATTATTATTATCAGAGGTGAGAATTTAAGGTTTTTGACGATAAGGAATGTAACCCCCCCCCCCCAACTTTAAAGATACAAGAAAGACAGTACAAAAAAAAAGCTGTTGCACAGGTTTTCGCTTGAAAAATGTGCATAGAAATATGTGCAGGGGTAAAAATATTCTGTTGTCGTGCCTGAACCAGGGCTGGATGAGAGGGCAATAAAATCAGGTTCAGCAGACTCCATGGACATCATGGCAGAGCCAAAGAGATGGAAGAGGTTGTTGATGAAGGGAAGTGAAGAGAAACAGGAGAGAGTGACCGAGCAAGAGGATCGCCGGACAATCTTGGACTGGCTTTTTTAGTTGTGGTAGAGAAATAAAAGGCTGCAGAGAGACACAAAGCTGGTCTTTCTGCTGTTATGTTACAGAGTAGTGAACAACATATAAAGTAAGCAAATGCATTTATCTACAATAACATTTTCTGTGCAAAGTTGTCAGGCCTGAACCGCATTTTCGTTTCACACTGGTGACAAACAGCTTTAAGACTGAGCAGAGCATGCCTGGCCTGCAGAAGTTTAACTGTAGCTAATCTTTTTTTTTTAGTAACTGTGAAGTGAAATTCTATGTAGATTGGTTTAACAATGATGAAAACTCAGACACGAGACTCAGTGATGCATTAACTTGTGACTCATATGAATGAGTTCAATGCAAGAAGCCTGTGTTTAAAAACCCTTACACCAATAGCAATGCTGTTAAATCACTACAGTAGCGATAATAATCCGTATAAATGATTATTGGTGTAGACTCTGCCTGGACCTCAGGGTGCTGTGTGTGTATGTGTCTTGTTTGTTTACTTAATGGCATCCCATAAATGTAATTTATTGGTTTAATTATTGTGAGAAATGCTGTTATTTGTCCTGTTGACTACAAATACTGGCAGAAACAACACAAGGTACTGTGAAAGGGGCGATAAAAGTGAAGGGCCGTGGACAGAAAGTACCAACACAGAGCAACAAAAGGCTGTTGTCACTCTGTAACATCAGCCATTCCTGTGAACCCACTCTGATTTCACACGTTTCACAAGTCTCTCCTTCATCAACACACAAAAAAGAACTTATGTTACAAATTGTCAGGCGGGTGATTGTCATGAAGCCATTCTAAGCTATGTCTGTGAAGATTATAAGGACATACTTTATTAAACTAAATATATTTCGCTTTTATATGAATGAACAATATAGCCATAATGAGGCACAATTCATTACTTTGTGCTAAAATATTTTTGAAAATATTTTTGATTCACGAATTCATTACTGTAATGCGTCCAGATAAAAAATTCATGGTTTCTCCACACTTATATACAATAAATATTTTTTTTAAAACTTTATAAAAATAAATACACATTTGTTTTAAAATGTATATTTTTAACAGAATATAATCAAAGATAATGGCTTTTAACAATGTATAAAGAACAAAATCTGAATGAAAATTGGTGAAGTGGTTAAATGTTGCGGTTATGATAGAATTGTTTGAATTAAAATATGTGTATATTTTAATAGAATATGTGCTTGCCAAAGGAAAAAAAACTAAAAAAAAACTTTTGTTGTTTTTCTAAAAATGTCAGAAAATATATAAAAAAAATTCAAATAGATTATAAATTCCTATTAAACAGTGACTTTAGATTGTATATGTTATAAAGGGTCAAAGAAAATATGTATTCAATGCTCTTGGATTTTTGCTATGAGCTGTACCATGTTCATGAGAATCACCCAGGCGTTGTTATGTTCCACAAGCCCTCTGGTGTTCCAACACAACATCATAAAATAACTAATCTCTTTCCAAAAATGTTAAAAATGTCTGTGTGTACAGTGGGAAAGACGTGTCATCTTTGTTTGTTAATGGGATCAGATTTATGAGCCTATTAGCCCACATGAGTCAAGCATTATTGAGGAAGATTGTTGCTGTATATCTTGGTTGTGGAATTTATTTATTTTTTAAACTGGTGCAATGTAATGCATAAGACAAAAAACAGACTTAAAGAATGATAAATGTGTCAGCACGTTAAAAAAAAGAAGGAATGAATGATCAATATATTGTGAAACTTTGTTGCCAAAAATTGTTAAATTCTAACAAAGAACAAGAGTTCATGAATTGCTTATTCTATAGAAAAAGTGTCTGAAAATTGTGGCCGAATTAGTTGCGAAAATAATATCTAATTGCAATTATTTTTGACTGATATTTCAATCGCAATATGATTCACGACTTTGGAAGGAATGATCATTTGTGCACTATAATAATGCACAAAAAATATATTAAACTGAGCAAGGTGTGATCTGTAGAATATGATTTGTTGGCTGGCGGATCCCTTTATTACCAAAATACTGAATTTGGAATGTGTTGATAAAATTCCGATGATTGTTCAGTAGATTTGCAATTGTATGAAATTTTCACGATATGATCAAAATATCATGTTTTTACGATGTACCGTAATTATTATTATTTATTATTTAAATTAAACGTATTAATAAAATAATACATAATAAATATTAAAATAATATAATATATATATATATATATATATATATATATATATATATAATAAGTAAAAAAGATCATGCTTTCACGGTATACGGTAATTATTATTATTTATTAGTGAAAGTAAACATATTATTAAAAGGATATATGAAATATATTTTATATATATATATATATTAGTAAAAAAGGTCATGTTTTACAGTATACAGTAATTATTAAAATGAAATTATTAAAATAATATATATCATATTTTAAAACAATGTAATATATATATATATATATATACATATATACACACACACACACACATATATATATATATATATATATATATATATATATATATGTAAAAAAGATCATGATTTAGGGTATATGGTAGTTATTATTATTTATTATTAAAAGTAAATGATTATTGAAATAATAATAAAAAACATTAAAATTATATATCTAATATATACATGAGTAAAATAGATCATGTTTTATGGTTTAAGGTAATTAATAATTATTTATCATTATTATTAGTTGTATACTTCTTTCAACAAAGGAAATTAGGAGGAAAAAATTGGCAGCGCCTTTAATAAAAATTAATCTCTCTTTCAAAATAAATAATCATTATATGTGTGTTGTTAGTTGCTGAGGTATGAGATGTGCTGACCAGGTTGTATTTTCTTTACAATACCAAAAGTTAGCAAATGTGCACAGTGCGATAACCGTAAACTATAATGTTACGGTACAACTTAAATTAATTTACAGTAAAGGCGACATTCACCTCTAATGTCAAGGCGGTTTAATAGCAGTGATAAATGGAGATCAAATCTTTAATGGTTAAATATGATTTTTTTTTTATTATTATTTGGTAGCAAAACATTTTTTATTTGCCAACCAGAAAAAAAAATCTATACAAGAAAGACCCTGTGTGGATTACTGGCTAACATTAAGAGTGGTGCTGCCAACATGGGGCAGTCAGTGATTTGTGTCTGGGATGGCTGAGCTTTTGTCTGGCAGGAGGGCTTACGTAACAGGAGCTGCTGACAACACGTGGGTGCTGAGCTGAGGGCTGGGAGAATGGCCTGGATCACTGAGGGAGACAGAGAGGTCACCACAGCCCACTGCGTCAGCCCTCAGTGGGCTGAGAGGGTCAATTTACCGCTGGGACCGGGGACACAAGTTTGTTTTGCTGGCCCTTAGATTATTTATGAAAGGAAACATTTTTATACTCGCCGCTGTCTCTTCAGCCGTTGACCAATGAGCAGCTTAACTGGTTTGAGTTTAAAATAGGGTTGTCACGATACTAAGATTTTCAACTCGATACCGATACTCGATACCATTTTCGATACAAGGATAAAAACAAAGACCCCAAAATTTAACAGAAATATTTTTAACAACAAGAAAAATGCAACATGTAAAAATTAACAGAACCACAGGTTAAATATTTATAATGAAAAACAGTTGTGCAAAAAGAAACTGCAACTATGATAACAAGCTTCAGGTCTGAGGTAGTGCAAAAAATAAATAAATAAATACAATAAACAATAACAATTAGAACAATATTTTGTATGTTGTGCACAATATTAGGCAAGCTTGATAAGTTGACTTTTTTCTGCTTCATTCTGGGACTTCAAGAGAGAAGATAACACCAACATCAACCTATTCCAGTGATTGATATGACTTTGCTAAAAAAAAATGCAGTTACTTCCTAAAGATGAAGATGCAAGTCAGTGAGAAAAAAGGCACAGACCAAATGGTGAAACAGCTATGTAACCAAGCAGTAATACACCAACAGCACATTTCAATATACCATCTATAAAAAATAAGCTTTCCAGACATCTGAATCACAGGCCACATGTCTGATCTTTTTCTTTTAATAAACATCAATTTAGCCTGATTGAGAGATGAAAGCTGCAAAAAAAAAAAAAGTAAAAAAGTAAATGACCCTGCTGCTAATGCTACTTTAATGATATTTCTCATGAATATTTATTTTACTGCATTTTTAACGGTTTTATACTTTGTTGAATTTTCTATGTAAAGCTTTTTCTTGTCTTGTCTGATGTCTTTGTTGTTAAAAAGTCCAGACAGGATCAAGGTTATTACAGTACCAACGAAATAACAAAAACTAGAATTGAAAAAACATGTTTGTTAACTGAAATTTAAAAAAAAAAACTAAAAAAAGATAACTAACTGAAACTATATTGTATTGTTATAAAACTAACTAAAATTGAAATTAAAATGTCCTTTGTTTTCGCCTTGTCAACTTTTTTCATACAGGAAGCATTGGTAAATATGTTTATTGTTTATTATTATGTTACACGACTATGCGAGTCGATCGCCTTCAGAAAGTTCAGCACTTCACCCGGAGCTGCAAGAGTTAATCACCTTATTGGGGCTAAGATGGATAAGGTAAAGAACATCTATTGGGATCTTTTTGAATCTGGCACCCAACAAATACCCCATTACAAAAAAACTAAAACTAACACTAAAACTAATAAAAACTAAACTAAAACTAAGAATTTTCAAAAATATAAAACTAATAAAAACTAGCAAACTCACTCTAAAAACTAATAAAAACTAACTGAATTTGAAAACAAAAATTGACAACAAAATTAAAAGTAAAACTAATGAAAAATCCCAAACTATTATAACCTTGGACAGGATTAGCCGGGTTGGTACAATGTGCTGTTATCAGTCGGGGGTGAGGCCATAACCCACTGTTCAGCAGCAAACTGAGATAAGGTGACAAACAGACAATAAAATATACAACAAACAAAAGGCATTTAGCCTGCATTGTATAAAAGGTGCTCCCACTCTCAATGGCCTGTAAGGTCACTCAATATGTGGCATGAATTAAATTACGAGAACACTGTTTAATATCTTTTAAAAAATGCTGAAGAAGAGCTGTAGTTGCCTTCCTTTCATTATAATAATGTTATATGCTTAAAGATTATTTATTTCAGTATTTTAATGTCAAAATCCATCTCTTTTCTCTTCCTGTAAAAATATATTTTTGACGTGCAGGTGCTTTGTTTATACCACTTTTTATTGTGCTGTATTTGCAAAGCCACAACCTATTTTGAGCAATCCAATAAGACATCAGTATTTGATTTTAATCCAGTTATCCACCCACATATTCCATTTCACTCAGAAATACATCACATTAAAGAAACTAAAGACAATACAGAGGGAACCTGAGCATTTTTGAGCTGTCAATAACTGAGAATACTGCTAATTGTCCAACTTTGAGCAGACATTATTTAAGTCATCTAGATTTAGTCTAGTGCACAGACTGATTTAGGATCAGTTAGCTTCAAACCGTTTTTTCTGCTTATAGGATTCTTCTCCACATATCTGTTAAACTAAGCTTGGTGTTCTGACCTATAGAAGGTCTCAGTGAACAAGGGAAGCAGGTTCACGTAAAGTGTTTCAAATTAAAGATTGGATAACTAACATTACATTCATTGTGTGCAACATGAGGCCAAGGAACAAGGAGTACACTACACCTCAACAGATTCTGAGTCTGACATTTCTTTTATCATCGGCACAGGTTGTGGTGAGACTTTTATCAAATGAGGCTGACTGAGTTGTTCTGTTTTCCCTTTAATGGTCCGGACATGATGTATGACCAACGTCTATGAATGTGTCAGTTCTATTTTAGTTCAATCACAAAAAACCTTTCCCGTGATCTCAGCGAAAGTAACACACCCTCAGCCTCGCAAAAAACATATGAGTAATGAGATAAAGGGCATAAAGAAAGCAAACAGGGGAGGGCAGCGTGGCTGGTGCAGCACGAGTGATAAGGGCGGATGAAAGCAAAGTCTTTGGACAGAACAATGAGTACTTACAGCTAGGGCCATATAGGCCATATATCGATATAAATGATATATATCGATATATTTTTAAATGTGATATGGAATTAGACCATATTGCATATATCGATTCAATTTGTTTTCTTTCTATTTTTCAATGCTGCCCTTACTAGGGTTTGTTATATTTAGTTCTTTTGTAATGTTCGTTATTCTTTTCTCATATAAATATAAATATTTCTGGCCCTATGATGCTCGAATATGTATCAACACACTATAATTGACCCATTTTAAGCATTTTAGGCATATTAAAATCTGAATTTTTTGACAAAAATAGACTTACTATAGTATGAGTTTTTTTTCAAGGGAGTCATTTTTGGACATCCCATAATGTGGTAATTTGTTGCTATTTTTTAACAAATAGTTCTTCACCCATATATAATTGTTTTTTTCAACTACTTTCGGACAAACCACAATTTTCACTATTTTCATCGGCTATTTTAATTTTAAGATTTTTTTTACTTAAATGTGCACTTCATGAAGCTTTGAATAAAAAAGGTTCTCCTGTTGTTAAACAGTATTTATGTTCACTTAAATAAACGGTTTCAATAAAACTACTTGTGACATGTCATATTTGACTTTGACTGAACATTTGCTCTCACTTTAAAAAATAATATCGGAATATATATCATATATCGATATTCAGCCTAATCGGGATATCGGGATATGACTTTTGGTCCATATCGCCCAGCTCTACTGACAGCTCGAACTAGACCAATATATCGACCATTTTCAGATATGTGCATATCAGTGTGTTTATCAGTCAATAAGTAACTAGAAATTGTAGTAAAGACGTGCCAAACGAGACTGATTTAAAAATAGCGTCTCCATCAGAGACTAATTTCACCATTGTACTAATCAGAGAGATCCGTCCGTCCATCCATCCATCCATCCATCCATCCCATAGTTAACCAGACAGCACAGACAAGTAGGGATGACATATTGGCCCAACATCGGTACAAGAAGATTTTTGTCTGGTTGACTATCTTTGGCAAATAAGCAGATTAAATAATGATATCAGCAAATATGATGGAATTCATAGATTGCTGTGGCCGATGCCTATCCCATATCTCGCAGAATTTGTTGGTAATTTGCAATCAGGTGCAGACAATCTTTTAAAACAGTTCAGTTATTCTTATATTATAATAAACAATGTGGCTAGGTAGGGTTTCCTGTTTTTATCTTTTTTATAATATATTTGTCAAGCTGCTTATTTGTGGCTAATTTCCAAAAGACCTGGTTGAGACCTGTTTTAGACATACCAACTTTTTTGGAATCAGGGGTTGATGTATCTTGGTACTTTCTATGAAAAACCAAGCTATCACGATTAATTGTGATTATTGAGTTCTCATCGTTTTTAAAGATTTTTTAACCCTCAAACATCAACAAACAAGGCTATTGCGTCAGCTAATGACTGAGATTTGAAGAGACTTGAACCTCCACCATTGATGCCCTTAGGTCTCAATCAGGATGTCAGTCTGAGTGCTCTAAATGTCTGTGATAGGTGCAGCTTATTGTCTTCAGAACCACATATATGCATAACTAGAATTACTGCCTTGCGGTTGTATGCCTCCGCCAGCTATCCAAGTTTACATCCGCCTCCATCCAGAGATGTCTACATGTCTGTAGCTATGAATTCTTCACACAACTCTTCCATCCATACAATCACCACAGTTTAAAGGTGGGCACCCAGTAAAAGTGTCAGAAAAATCTAAATTAAGGATGTCAGAGTGAGGCTGATTTTTTACCTTTGAATATAAAAAACATGTAATGGTAAATGGAGTGCACTTATATAGCGCTTTTATCCAAAGCACTTTACACTACACACTACGCTCATTCAACCGTTCACACACACATTCATACTGGTGGCAGAGGCTACCAGGGCACACTGGTGCCACCTGCCACCATTGGGAATTCATTCACACACTGATGAACACAGCATCGGGAGCAATTTGGGTTCAGTATCTTGCTCAAAGATATTTCGACATGTAGGCTGCCATGGTCGGGGATCGAACCCCCAACCTTCCGGTTACTGGACAAAAGCTCTACCACCTCTTTAAATTTTGGCCCAAACAATATTTTGTGAGGTCACAGTGACCTAGACCTTTGACCTCCAAAACCTAATCAGTTAATTCATGAGTCTAATTGGACTGGAGTTTGTGCCAAATTTAAAGAAATTCCCACGGCATTCCTAAAATATTACATTCACAAGAATGGGACGGACAAAGGGTCACAGTACAGTGACGTTAACTATTGACCTCTAAAATCTAAAACTGTTCATCCGTTAATTCAGGTGGATATTTGTGACAAATCTATATCACGTTCAGAAGAATGGGAAAGATGTGAGGTCACAGTGACCCTGACCTTTGATCTCCAAAATCTAATCAGTTTATCTTTGAGTCCAAGTGAACATTTGTGCCAAATTTGAAGAAATTCCCTCAATGAACGTACCTACAAACCTACTACATAATGCCTCCAGCCTCGGCTCTCGCTGGCGCAGAGGCATTGAAAACTTGTAGGAGTGAACTGAGCAAATGTTTCCTTGTTAATTTATTTTCTTAGTGAGTCAAAGCTCCAGTGAAGGGCTTGGCTTCCAGTGGACAATCAATCTCATAAACACTTTCTGAGGAAAAACACCAGAGGAAGAAAAACAAAGGTGTGGCGAGATGGCCGTCCTTCAGCTGTCTTTATCTGCGGAGTGCCGTAATCTGGTTACTGGCTGAGCCCAGCCAGCCTACACTGACTCATTACATAACAGTGAGAGCTACAGCTGGGGAAGGAGGCTGATCGCTGCCTGGCCAAGGAATGGAGGCTAACCAAGCCCTTTGCCCGCTTCTTGCAAAGTTCCTCTCAGCTGAATGGATCAGTACAAAGGAACTGCTGCACTGCAAGAGTTGTCTAAAAACAAGATAAAAACACTAAATCTGCGGGAAATGATCTTGCTGCAAGGACAGATAATTTCACTAGAAATTATAGCGCTTAAATTAAGAAATTAACTCTTAAAACAAGATAAATTAAATCTGCAAGAAGCGAACTGGCCCGAGTAAAGTGCACATTAAATTATTTGTTTCTTACCAAGATAAAAAAAGTGTTAAATAATTGATCTTGATTTAAGAGTTCATTTCTTATTTTAAGTGTTCAACATGTTTATTTCTAGATTTAACAATCTTAATTTAAGAAATCTTGTCAAGTGTAATTATCTGTCCATGCAGCAAGATCATTTCCCTCAGATTTAGTCTTTTTATCTTGTTTTTAGACACACTTTTTTGCAGTGTGCACAGAATGAATCTCTGCTATAGGATATACTGCGTCAGTCCCTCCTGATATATAATGCAAAAGGGTTGGGTTTTTTTTAAAGGATCAGTGGACCCTACAGCCTTGGACAAGAAAATGCACAACAGAGCATAGCAATGCAGAATTCTTGCTTGGTGTAGCATAACATAATTCTATAAAGCTAGGCAGTCCTAGATTACTGACAAAAAACCCCATAAATATACCTTTTATGGCATAGAAAGATAGCTCCGCCTGTGAAGAAAAAGAGGAAGATATCTCATCCAATTTTGTCATTTTCTGCAACATCAGTTGTCCTCAAGGGCGACTGACTGGGTGAACCATGTGATGCAGGCACATTCATTTCCAAGGCCTTGCATAATGCTAAAGCATATGATAAGCAATGCATTGTAAATACCCCCTCTGGCTTATAGGAGTCCGCGTCAGAGAGAGGGGTTTGCATAATATGTGTCAGAATGAATGTGTTTATAAAGCAACTTTAATTTATATGTTCAGAAGAGGAAAAACCAAAAGTTTGTCTTTAAATAAAAGCAAACAACACAAAATGGAATAATTCTGCTGGCTTGGCGCTGCTAGACATTGCTTCCTGTTCTGCTTACAAACTGCTGCCTCACTTATTCTCCCACTCAGCTGAGCAGATGTGCTTTAGCGGCACCGAGGGAGGGGCTCTTGTTTTCAACTGCTATTGGTTCACATCTCAGAAATCAATACGGTAAATTGGAGTGTGACCATTTCCCTGGACAAAAGGAAATGTACTAGTAAACTGGTCATTGGAGAAAAATCAATAGATCCCACTGAAGCGAAACACAACATCCACATGTGAATTACTGGAACTGGTGGGCCATTTCAAATCCATTAGCTAAAAAAATAAGGAGCTTTTGTCTTCAGTGGAGCAAAGAATCCAGATGCAGCTGCAGCAAGGGTTGGTTATCTTCTTCCCAAATAAGGACATTAATTATATTTCACCAGCCTGCACTGTAAAAAGTGTCCAAGAACTTGCAAAGAAGAGGGAATTCACTATTGAAAAATAAGAAGTAAAAGACCAGCCTCCCTACAAGGAAATAAAATTTTAAAAATCCTTCAGCAGGTATATTATGATAACTCTCCCAGATAAAAATTTTTCAGTGTGAAACATGTAGCATGCACATTCCAGCGCTGATGAAGGCTTGACCACCAGCTGGGGGCGTCTGTGTGTGTAATGCGTAAGACAACACCAGCCTGAATGCACACACAGCTGATGTCAGAGATTCCACACCATGCCTGCCCTCTCCGAGGCCGTGCCACTCGAGCTGGTCCAGTCCAAAAAGCTGTCCAGTCATCACACAAAAATTTGCCAAGTCCTGACTTCCCTCTCGCGGCCTCCCCGTCCTGCTTGCTGGCTCACAAACATCCAAATCTGATCCATGTGATCTCCAGCAACCAGCTCTTTTTCACTTATGACAGCTCAAGGCAAAATAAGGTGAGGTAAACAAGATCTACTTACGGATCATGAATTTGACCTCAGTTTTATTGTTTGTGAGTGTATAGAGCCAAAACATGAGTGAACCTCAGGTTGCAGTAGCTTTGAACTGAGCTACTGCAATTGAATAAAGTTCATCTGATCTAAAAATGCAACACCAGGACAAAGGAAAAAAAGACATTCACATAGGGGTGGGCGATATGGCCCTAAAAGATTATCACGATATTTCAGTGTATTTTTGCGATAACGATATATTTGACGATATTAAACTGAACAATATATAGAAAAATATATAGAAAAATATTTTTGAGTCTGTATAAATAAATAAAAATCGTACAACAAAATAAAAATCAATCATAAATCCAAATGTAGTGTAAATTGCAAATCTCAACAGTTGCCAAATACAAAAAATTTACTCTCGACTCTTGAGTATTAGCAAATAATAAAAATAACCATCTAGGGCGTCCGGGGGGCCCCCAGGAGAAAATGATGTACATTTTATAGTACAATGTGATCAATCTCATCCATTTTGAGAGCTTTAGATGTAAGCAAACACCTCACATAACATGTTTCACAGTCAACAGGGCTTTCCACTAGGACATGGAGCAGCCAAACTGTTTGGACTAGATAATTTTTTTTCATAAAAGCCCAAATTTGGTGCCTCTCACACATTCTAATGCCACTATTCCATCATATACACTGATCTTAATCATTGCCTATTTTAATTAATTATTGTAAAGGAGAATAAGGGTTCATCTATGTTTTATTAAAGGCATCTTATTTTGACAGTCTTCTTGTAAATTCTGTGGTGGATTCTGTGCTTTTATTTTGAAAGCTGCATTGTTTAGCAACAGGAAGTAATAGCAGCTTTTTGTGATTAAAACCAAAACAACTTTAATTTTTAGCTAATGTTAGCTCGAGGCTAACGAACGGCATAATGCAACAGCGTGTTTGGGCCGCTTGGACCTCTGACAAGACCGGACAAGTTGATAGGATTTAGATTGGCGCGCACACGCAGATGCACACGAAGAGTAGGTAGGCACGGCAGCTTGCTGTATTCAGCGTGTGTTTAAATGTGTGAATGCACGCGCTGCGCATGTCTCGGAGGAGGACGGAGAGGTGCGGGTCGACAGACACTCTGCTGAGCAGAGACAAAACGCTAAATAACTTTATATTATGAATAGTGTAGATATACTTTCAGTAGCTTGAAATGTGACGTTAGTGCAGCACATGAGACTATAGCGGTCCGCCACAGTCTAGCTCATTAATGGGAAATCCTTACGCCACTACGTCAAGAAGTAGGAATGTTGCCAATATCATGATATGCATTTTTTTTACCCATAAAAAAAATATACCGGTATAATCGTGAACGATATGATATGGCACACCCCTACATTCACACTGATTTGGCTCTCTCGTCACTGTTGTTCATAAGGGCCTGGCCTCCTCAATGCCTATTAGATACTGACTGCTAGCTTCTTGCTAAACCACAGCAATAACAACTGTGAAAGCACAACTCCAGTACCAATGCATGCAGAGAGTCACCACCTAATCTCTGCGTTGCTAGATTTAGAGCAACCTCCTGTTTCAGATGGTCTAAAAATAATCTGCTCATAATCACAGTTTAAACATAGAAACATTGCACTGTGCAGAGTTAGAAACCCGCCAACAAGCAACATTTAAACTCCGTCAGGAACAAAAAACACCCTGGTGAACGCCTAATGTCTTAATTAAAGACAATCATATATTGGTGATGCCATGGGCTCTTTTAAAGTGTGACGACCAAGTACCCGCCCAGTTTAGGCCTAATTTTCTTTGACAAAAAGATAATAATATCCCAGAGGCCGCAATGTTCTCAACACAGAGTTAGGGCGGGTACCCATTCACAGACAGGATGTGCTCAAACCAGGTTAAATGTGACATCTTCAGGTTGGGGTGTGAGAAAACAACAATACACTTGAGTATCGACGATTTTTAATGCAAATATTGACAGCAGCGCAACTGCACAAAAAGTAGTGCCATAATGCAATGAAATTATGCTAAATGCAAATTTAAAAAATCAAGGGATGCACGAAACAATATTTTTGGCTGATATGACGACTCATGACTGATACTAATGAAATAACTATAAGTCGAAGTAGTATATGCAAAATTTGGCTTTTGTAGAACATTTTGTCCAGGAATTCAAATGAAATGCTTTGACATAATCTCTCAAATCAGACGTTTCTAGTGGTGGATCACAAACCAGCTCCATAAAAGTAGATTTTTTTTTTTTTCAAAAACCCGCAATATATCACCTAGTTTATATTATCACAACTTATCACAATGCACTGAATTGTAACCCCTGCATTATGATTCACATTGTATCACCAGATTCTTCCAGATATGCAGCCTTATCTTCCGGTAAATTTGTCCTGGGGATATGGGACATGAATTCAGACAAGACCCAGTCACTGGAAGACGTCGGACTGCTTCATAGTGGTTCCCTTCAACCTAATGTGGACTGATATTCACTGGAGCAAAGTAATAACAGACAAGTTCAGCCAGCTGAAATGGGCAGTATTAGCTTCTAAGCCCAAGTGTTTATCAGAGTGTCTAAGAGCTGATGTCATGGTGCAGCAGTGCATGTAGCAGAGATTTCTGAACTCACTTGGTTCATCAAGTTCGCTAAAAGGCTGCACAGCTCACCAATGCACCCTACTACTTTTTAGTGGAGGGAAGAATTTTCACAACTTAATTTTTGGACAAAACTTCACCAAAGGTGTTACATATATGGATATAATGAAATCAACTTTTTGTTGACCAAATAAATACACCTATCCACAATTTTCCCGTCTAAAACAGGAGGTGTATCATTGATGTGTCAGCAGCTGGTGATTTCTGGTCCATAGTTCCTACTAGGGCTGGGAGATATATCAATATAAAAGATATATCAATATATTTTTAAATGTGATATGGAATTAGACCATATCGCATATATCGATATAGTTCATTTTTTTCCCCTTTCTTTATATATAAATGCTGCCCTTACTTACTAGGGTTTGTCATATTTAGCTCTTTTGTCATTTTCGTTATTCTTTTCTCTTTACTTCGGAAAAAGATTGGCCTATTTTATTTCATAGGCTATTTATATTTAAGATATTTTATTGATTTAAATGTGCACTTTATGGAGATTTGATTTGAAAAAAAGGTACTCCTGTTGTTATACAGTATTTATGTTCACTTAAATAAAAAGTTTCAATAAAACTACTTGTGACATGTCGTATTTGGCTTTGACTTTGACTGAACATTTGCTCTCACTTTACAATAAAAATATCAGGATATATATCGTATATTGATATTCAGCCTAAATATATCAGGATATGACTTTTGGTCCATATCGCCCAACCCTAGTTTCTACCATTCAGGTCTGAGAAAACTATAGGTAAAATCACATATTATTATATGTTCTCTCTTCAGAGGTGACAAAATACTCACATATTTCGGTTCTTAGGTTTTAAAACCTATATTATTGACAACATTTAACATTTTGCCTATATCTGTCTTTTATTCGGTATTTTAAGAACTTTGTTGTTCTATTAAAACACCCTAAATGAGTAGCGGGGTGACTTGAATTTAACAATATGTAGAATAAAAAGCATTTTAATAAGAATATTCTGTGATTATCACTGAAATTACATGTGTAAGCTGGCAGTCTTTGCTTTATTTTATTCTTTTATGTCCATCTGCTGTGATGGTTTATTAGGAAGTCTATCAAAGCTGGCCTCAGAGGTTCCTTGTCTGTGCCCGGAGCATGTCACTGCAGTCAGGCCCAGTAATCACCAGTCAAGGAGTGCTAATTAACAGCCACATGAAGCAGGCTGCTGTGGAGAGGGCTATAGGGGACTATAAGTGGCATTCCCACAGTCCACACAGAGACCGCATTACATTGTGCACAGTGTGAGTGCGGTGGACATCTGAAACAACAGAAAATGTAATGAGGGTATTTGATCCTCAACGTGAGCGAGGGGAAGTGGAAGCTAATCTGCTATCAGTGGATACTGTTTTGGTGATGTGCACAAAAAGAAGAAAAACAGAAACAAAACATTAAGAGTGACTGCTGCAGAGAGCATCCAGTGCAACGAGTTGTTCTGCCTCTGAAGGACAGCAGCACAGAGGTAGATGGATAAATTGCTTCACTCTGTGAGCATTATGTGTTGGTTTCAGCATTCCAGAAAGCTGCCAACCTAAACTCCAGACTCTGTGGGTGAGAAGTACTCATTCAGCCCTGGCGGCCTCTTTATCGATTTCTAGCCTTTGTGAAGAAATACAAGCCCCTGCAATCATCTGCACACTGCTTGCTTATTTATTAGCACTAAGCCTCTACAGTAATAACCGAAATGATGAAAATAATAAAGTGTAAATTAAATCCAGGCACTTACAGTTAAAAACATCTACACTGTTGTGATAAAGGGAAAATAACTGCAAGTTTTAAAGAAAAACAAGGTTTCTGTTTTTTAATTTTTGTCCAATTGTCCAAATGTAGTGATGCAATTTCTATCAAAATCATACACAAAAGACATCGATCCTATTGTGCAAGCCTTAAAAATAGAGAGAAATTACCCTCTATATTGTTCTTGGGCATATTCATAGATTAAACTATACACTGGCAACAAATTATATTTCTGGGTTGGCAATGACGCCAAAAGATCCTTTTTGCTTGGTGTACAAACAATGAGCTTGTTATTACATAATTCACATTTAGAAGGCAAGCGAGGTGACTCCTGTTTTAATTTGCATATTAACCCTTGAGGAACATGAGACATTTCCTCAACACTGACTTGAATGTTAGGCTGTTTTAGAATGAATTTAATTTGTTCCACTCATGCAAAACAAAATAAGACTGATGTAAGAGAGACAGTGGGTTTTAAAAAAAAGGGGTTGAATATTTAGACTGGAAATGGAGCGACAACTTGTATCCCAAAAAAAGACTGATTCAAACGTTCAAGATCTCCTCCTGCTAAGTCAGCCTGAATGTGAAGCCAACCAAGCCGAGTGAGATCTAAAGCCAGTGGCTAAACAAGCACCAGCCTCTGCAGGCGGGCAGCACTAATGCTCATGTGAATCCCCACGTGCTTCAGGCCAGGCCCTGTACGCAGCAGGGTGACTTCACGTCACTCCCTGTGTGATGTCATAATGGGTGACAGGCTCCTCATCAGGGCTGTGTGTGGGATTACTCCCGCTGTCCTGGATCAACAGGGCAGGGCGGGGAGGGAGGGACTGAAGTCTTCTAGTCTGCACAGGAAACTACACTTCTGTCCACAGGCCAAGGTGGCATCCAAATCTCATTATTCACCAAATTGTTGACATGCTCGGGCGATACCTGGTGAAATCTATCAACGCTACGGGACACTCTGACAGCTACTAACAGCCACTACAACCCTCCTGTGCAGCCTTTGTTGGTTTATAAATCCATCAGCTGTCAGTTGTTTTCTATAGTTTCCTGTCTTGTGAAAAACTAACACTCTGAAGTAATTATTAGATCCCACTGAAAAATGCATTTTCAAAGCAACGCAGTAGATTAGGGCTGGGCAATATGGACCAAAAGTCATATCCCGATATATTTAGGCTGAATATCAACATACGGTATATATCCTATTTTTATCGCAAAGTTAGAGCAAATGTTCAGTCAAAGTCAAAGCCAAATATGACATGTCATAAGTAGTTTTATTTTAACGTGCACATTTAAATAAAAAAACTAAACTAAACTAAAACTAAAATAACTAAATATGACAAACCATAGCAAGGGCAGCATTTATATATAAAGAGAGACATTTTTTTAAACTATATCGATATATGCGATATGGTCTAATTCCATATCACATTTAAAAATATTTCAATGTATCTTTTATATCAATATATCGCCCAGCCCTACAACAGATCACCTGCAGGTTAGTGTGTGTGCCTTATCAAATCCTTGAAGATAATATTGGTTTAATTCATGTGATAAAAAGCTGTCATATCGTATTGTTGTATTACTTTATGACTAACATTGGTACCTAAAAAGATAACAACTTGGAAAGTGTGGACAGGTTTGGATATAAAAAAATAAGGTCGACAACAACTCATGGCAACAAGTATGCAATGTAAAAAGAAGATAATTGCAAATGAAAGCAGCACAGCAAACCCATTTCCACCCGATTTTACATACTTGAGTACAAAGAGAGACAGAAATTATGTGACGATAGAGCAGTAGATATTTTTAAAGTCCAAACATCAACAAGACTTAAGATTAGAGCTGCAACTAACGATTATTTTCATTATCAATTAATCTGTCGATTATTTAAACAATTAATCCATTGGTTGTTTGGCCAATAAAATGTTGTAAAATATCAATGAGGGTTTCCCAAAACACAAGATGACGTCCTCAAACCTTGTCAAATCTTGTCTCTTGTTTTGTCATAAAAGAACAAAGAAACCAGAAATATTCACATTGAAGAAGCTGAAAACAGAGAATTTGGACTTATTGTCTTTAAAAAACTGCTCAAGCCAATTATTCGATTATCAAAATAGTTGGTGATTAATTTAATAAACGATTATTGTTCGATTAATCGAATAATTGTTGCAGCTCTACTTAAGATCGTATCATGTCAAAAATGTCTTAATCTCAGAACTACCCTGCAGTATCATGACATAATTTTAAGGCTAAGCACCCATTCCTACCACAGGTGCTGACCAAAAACAGCTAAATCATTTTAGAATATTGGAGAATAACTTCATAGTTGTGATGGTATTCAGTTGTAATAAATGAAAACAGTAGAAACAACGGCAAATACTGCTTGATATAGCATGCAACATAAAGTGATCAACCTTACTTGCTATATTAAATTATTGACTTCAAAATTGTACACCCTTGTATTACAGGCCAGACAAAATAGTTTAGAGGTTTGGCTTGGTGCAAGTATAATCATCATCAACTCTCCACCCTGCACTGCATAAAGAGGAGATAAAGGTGACGAGCATAAAGTAACTGATACAGCAGGCTCTCATTACCATAGCTTCTCTTGTGGGAGTGGCGTTTCATGCTGTATAGAATTTAAGGCGGCTCAGTTTGTACCATAAGGCTATCCTCATATAACCGCTCCACCCTGATTTACAGTCACTTATACTGTATTTATAACTGTGTGAATTATTTGGAGCACCCTGAAGCTCACCTGGAGGGCGGGCACTCTAAGTATCAGGGTTCCAACTTTGCATCCTCTCTCTTACCCCCTTCACTGACAATTAAGAGGCATAGACATCCAGTTATCCAAATATGAAACCAAAGCCTTTAGTGATGGCCCTAATATCCACAACATGTTATTCACAGTCAAGCAGCTGCTGGCACCCCAGGTAGATGCCTCAGCTCCATGTCTCTCCACCCTGACACAAACAGCCTGAGGCACTGGCTGGTTGCTGTGTCACAAGACTGGCAGGCAACCAGCCACGCTGGGGAGGGTGGGGCTCCAAAGAGTTCTATGAGTTGCTGTCTGGACACAGAGGCCTCTCGGAGACAAGCCACCTATTGATCCCCGTCTCACTGTGCCACTGTGGGGACGAAAGGTAGTTTTGGCTTTCGTATCACATCTGCTCCTGTCTTTTTGAACGGCGCCACTTAGAGATGAGAGCACAGATGCGTGGCCGTACGGATGTAAGTTTCCTGACATGTCATTTCTACATTCTGACTATAACGAAGGCTGCACGGTGCCCTAAGAGAAGCAGAAGCGATGCTAAGAATACGCTGCAAAACTGAGCGGAACATGTACACTTGACACAAAAGTCATGTGTTTGTCCTACTAACCTGAAGAAGCACTCATCTGCTTACTTATTAATCTGACCGTGTTTGAGAGATCCTATGGGAATACCTCCCATGGCCAAATGGGCCCCGACTCTGAAACTGACACTGGATCCCTGACGCACACACACATATACATACACACTTAGTGAGCAGCTGTTTAGGGGAGCCCAGCGAATGGCGAATTTAAATTTTCATGCCCTCTGCGTTGCTGAAGCAGCATGGTCACCCTATGAAACACTATATATATATATATATATATATATATATATATATATATATACACACACACACACACACCAAGGCAGTCATAACAGCCACAGCAGTCCGGCACATAAACAGTTAACAAGATTCATGCTAAAGACATTAAGGATGCGAGAGGATATGAGAGATAGTAACATAAAACCTTTGAAAGAAGTCATACTCCAGACATTTCCCACAGAAAAGACAAACAAGTTTAACTAACTGCCTGCTCTGTGAAACTATAAACTGAGGCTCAAAGGAGTTCATTGCTGCTCTACCCTCCATTGTGTAATCATATAACTTTGCTATGTGTCACATCAAAACAGTGTGCCGGTAAACTCACTGCCACCAGGTCTGACAACTTTATGACTTGAAGACGATAGCTGTATGACAAACCCTTCTCCACAGCTGTTACAAGTGCCTACACTTTACTGATAACTTAGGAAACATTTTGCCCTTCTCATCCCCAGTTTTATCTGTATCATTTTCAGCCGAGACAACTGTGAAATGCTTACCGCAGCCCATTTGAATGCTGTTGGAGGTCTCTGTATGATAAGCTGAAAGCAGCAAGCCACACATTTCCATTTCGATGAAGATTCAAATTGTTTTAAGCTAATCACAGCGCAACAAAGACTTTAAAAATATTCTGCCTTGTTCTTCAACACTGGCAGTAGGTTGTGAATGGATTTATCTCCTTGTGCACTGATGGATAGAGCCATTCAAGCACACTGTACACTGTGTTTTTGCTGTGTTGACTGGCAAATGATATTTTAGCTTTTACACCCTGCCAGTTTGGAATCTGAATTGCACAGGCGAGGATGCTACACCCTACTTAAAATACTTGCCCGAGGTGCTCACTGTGCTTCTGTATGCCTCAATATGTTCCTGGAAGTGTTGAAGACTTGCAAAATGAAGCCTGACAGTGCCATCTCACACACCTTTCGCAGACAGGATGCACCGAGATATGAATACCTTTTTCATCTTCTAGCCACAGTGCATGGTGGACCCCAGAACCATACAATAATGCATAAATATGTGGCTGATCAGCCGCCACCTGCAACCCATATTTACTAGCATTAAGCTGGCAGTTTAATCTAGAGCTGCAACAATTATTCAATTCATCGAACAATAATCGATTATTAAACTAATAGTCATAGTCCTTCATGACAATAAACTGAATATCTCTTTGGTTTGTGGACAAAACAAGAGATTTGAGGACGTCATCTTGTGGCTTGGGAAACGCTAATTGATATTTTTATACACTTTATTGACCAAACAACTAATCGATTAATCGTTTAAATAACCGACAGACTAATCGATAATGAAAATAATCGTAAATTGCAGCCCTAGTTTAATCTAACTTTCCACACTTGCTACTGCTCAATAGTCCTCTTTACAGCTGCCAGGCCGTAGTTTGTGTGTGCTGCATTTCAAACATCACTCTTTACAGCCACTAGAAGAAATAAGTACAGGTGGGAGGTCTGGATGCACTTCATTTTTCTACTACACCACAATACCTAGCTCCTTTAAATGCCTAGCTCCTTTAAATGCCATTAACCTTGCAAGTGGAGGTTTCTACTCACTGCTGTGTGGCTATATAACTTTATTAACAACATAAACAGTCCCTGCGGGTCAGGTGCAGTGAGGAACTTGCACCTCTTGTCCTACTTTTCATGTTGACTGTCTGTGCTGGTGTGCCAGCAAACAAAAGAGCTCACAAATACAAGACCTGAATAATTGAAGGCAAAGTGTAATGCAACCCTCTCTCATCGTGTTGATGTGGGAAATGACGGCAAATAACCCAAGTCCTAGTTTCAAAACGAGCATGACAGGGAGTGAACCAGCCAGCTCAGGCAGTAGTCACACATATGTGACTGCAAGGTTTGAGAAGAAAAGATCTCTGCAGGCTTCAATTAGGTTATTAAAAATGTAATGTCAGCTTAATTAAACCGGTTTGTTTTTTTATAGAAGTTAGGTAAGAGTGTAAACTCCAACAATTTTCTCCAAGCTGGTGCTTTAAGTAAATGTTATATCACACATGCACCTAAAATAAGAACCAGGCTCTGATGTTCTGAATCGTGACTGCCAGATATTAGAAAGTAATCTCTACTGTTTAAGTTCATTCTTAAAAACTGTGCAAGAGAGCTTTTAGAAAAGTGCCCTCTCATCTGCACGTCAAATGACCTTTAGGATATGGATGACAGCATTATTTTACAGTGCTCATTTTAGAGTTTGTTACACGTTATTCTCCCTTTTTGACATTTGCTGCTATTGCAACATTTTGTAAATGAGGGAATGTCAATCAAAGCAGTACGCTGTAAACAGAAATGTGCCTTTAATTTGATTCCACAGCGGCTAAAAAAAGATACGATTTGTTAAGTTAATTCCTAATGAACAAGATCGCTGGAAGGTTGGTAGGATTAATGACAAACTCTGATATGATGATTTCAAAACCTTTCAGCATCTTCAAAAGTACCAGATGGACTAATTACCAGGTACTTTCTTCGTCAACCCCTCATGGGGGTATTTTTTTATTAGAAGTTAGGGGAAAGAGTGTAAACTCCAACAATTTTTTCCAAGCTGGTGCTTTAAGTAAATGTTACATCACACATGCACCTTAAATAAGAACCGGGCTCGGATGTTCTGAATCGTGACTGCCAGATATTAGAAAGCAAGCTCTACTATTTATGTTCATTCTTAAGGCAATAAACATAACTAAACAACTGGGCCGATATATATCTGACACCTCATTCAACACAACTTAAAAAATGCAATGCAATGTTTAACCAGCTATAGTTGACAGCTCACAAAGCTCATGTAATGTCTGTTCGCCAACCTGCTCACTAAATAGATGAAATGCTACTTATGATGGCTTGTCCTAAACTCTGAGCCAGCTATTATGGCTACGACTATTCTTTGAAACAAAAATATCAACGAACAATACACATGCTTACATAAACGCATTTGAGGCGTTCAAACGCATGGGGTTCATGCACCGTTTACACACCGGAATAACTTTATTTTTCACGCAACTGGTCATTTAATCACCCATTCAGGAAACAAGAATATGTGCGCATGAATTCCCCCTGCAACCAAGTGTTTATTATATTTCAGTAAGTAGACCGAACCGTAACGGTTTGGCTAGCAAGTGGCTACTTCAAGCCTGGCTAATCAGCAGCTAACGTTAGCTCGTAGCTAGAGTATCCCTTTACTGCTTACCTTCAACGGCCTCGCAGATGGTTTTTTCATCGTCCCATTTAGTTTTCCAGCAAGTACCAACTTGTGAATACCAAACACGTTTCCAGCACCACTAATTCCTAACTTTTTCACATCTTCATAGGTGGAACTACGCGTAAAATCCCAAACCGGACCACCAGCGACAAAGTAATTTCTCCACCACTTACAACAACAACGTCAAGCGAGGAGTTTAGCCCGCCCCCTCGGGATGAGCCAGCCAATCAGAGAGAGGAGTCCATTTGATTGGCATTTAGAAGAACCAATGGTCATTCTCGGGGTCTTTGACTGATGCTCCCCAATTGAGTAAACACCAAATGAGAACGACACAGTACAACACATTCGTTTGCCAATTGGCTGCAGAAAAATAAAGGGCAAGGGGTTTTGTCCAAGTAGCCTATGAGTGTGGCACTCATAGTCCAGAGTGACAGGTGCTTTGGAGTTGACAAAATAGCTGGGGCGGGCACCATCGCCTCGGTGAGGTCATCTGGGATGATGTAAACTCTACGTCATTAGCTGGGCTAAATAAAAACACATCAGGGCACGAGTGAACCTTTGAAAAAGTTTAATTTTTCCCCAAGTAATATAAAAGAAAATGCAACAAACACATTGAGAAAACATTTTGAGGGAACCACAAACATGCACTACCTTCAAGTTGAATGTAAAATCTGTTTCAATGACAGAGCTGAATGGATATCCTTCTTTTGTATTGTATAGCAGCATAAGCAATTTACAAAAAAAAACTTTTTTTAAAAATGCTGCTGCTAGGCCAATTTCTTATTTTGTTAATCTCTCAAGAAGAGAAATTGCTTATCTCAATATTCAAAAGAAATGATGCCATATAACTGTGACTCAAAAATATTGTACAAAACTGAATTTCTGAGGAGAAGATGAGAGGATTATTAACTGCCCATCAGAGTGACAGACAACGCCTCAACGCCGCCTCCTGTCCGGACTTCTGCTACGTCTCCGGCCGCCAGTTCTGTCAAAAAACACAATTCAGTTATGAGTTGTTCTACCAAAAACATTGTACTTTTAAATCTCTATTTGATAGCTTAAGCAGCTGTAAACATGAACAGCTGGGTAATAGAGGAAAAAATACATATCCTAGCAACAACAACATGTTGACAATACTCCCTTTACTGGAAAGTTACTTTCACCACAAACACTCAGATAAACACACACACGCCCCTCACCTCCTCTTGTTCTTGGGGGGCCCTCTGACAAAACCCCAGTCAACACTGATAGGCTGGCCCATCATGTCCTGACCGTTGAGCCCTTCCATGGCAGCCTGGGCCTCTTTGTATGTCTCATACTCCACCAGTGCATATCCCTGGGAACAGTCATCAGGACAACATGTGAGTCACTGCACATTTATGGCATAATTGTTTAGGATTTTGGTTAACATTTAAATTTACAACACAGCACAAAACTGGGCTAACTGTCCCTCAGTAACCTTATTCACTTCAGGCACACTATTGTTAAAGCATGTTTTGGAGTTGGCAGAAAAGCTTTCAATGCATCTTATGTCTTTGTCTATAGCATTGAAGAGATTACCAATAAAATGTATAACAAAGTTGCTAAATTATGTAAATATTCAAACAGCCTGTAATGAAAACAGACGTTGATATTTGACTGGAGAAAGAGTTGCAGGGAAAAACACTTTGTTCTTACTTTATATTTAAAACAATGCTGCCACCTTGTGGATTAGAGGAAAATTGTAGCACATTGTACATTTGGACAGCAATGGTCAAAGTGTCCCTCATGCAAGTCAAGTCAATTTTATTTATACAGCCCAAAATCACATATATTGATGCGGTGAGTGTAGAGCAGATACATCCAAAACTGCAAAGATCTGCAAAAGCTCTGATCATTTTAATTTGGCATTTTCTTGGCATGTCAGCATATTTCCCCGCTTTAAAATGTGCAGTGTAGTTATTCTAATCCAATAAATGTTTTTTTTTTTGTTTTTTTAAATCAAATATAGCAAATATCTTCTCAGTGCGGTGAAAAAGTAATGTTCATACACGGTGCTGGAGCCTGTTCCATAAAGATAGTTTAGTAAATAAGCCAGGTTTATTTAGTTTACTCTGACTCATTTTCAGTTTGTTTGGCTCCATAAAGCAAATTAAACTGGTTCTGCAGCACAAGTGACTGAGCTTGAGCTATGTTGAATTTCCTGTAATAAACTGCAAATAAGTCAAAGTTGGCGAGGAAAAAAGCCTGTCTTATTGAGTAAACTTGCCTAATGGAACAGGCTGCTGGCTCTGTAAACATGAGACAAAGTGGCTTCGAATGTGATTCCAGCCAGTGCATTGGCAGACGGTGCCAGAGAGAGAATAAAACATTTAAATTTAAAAAAGCAGATGGGACTGGTGTAATTGTTTGGGTGGTGCGTTAAAACATCAAATATCTTTTGGGACTCCAAATAAAAAATAGAATAGTTAGAATACAGCTAATGTGATTTGTTTTTATAAACCAACATTAGCAGCATAGACAACAAGGTTTACTTGTAAAGAAAAATAATTCTAAGGTGATATTTTTATAAATGTACATAATTTAATAGCACACATGCAGCATGACTTTCTCTCGATTTCACACAAAAAAAAACATTGCTTAAGCAATAGTTGGTGTGATTCATAGAAACTTGGGCAGTTGTTATATTTTCTTGTTGAGTCAACATGAAGTTTGGAGCTTCTCTGTGTAATTTTAGCCAAAGAATGAAAAACAAACATTTGGCACATTGAATGGCATTCTGTTTTGGCTTTGAACTTGTCGCACAATGCTTTGTGGTGTCACCATAAATGGTCAAACAAACTAGTGGGCTGCCAAGTATTGTGCAAGCAGTTGCAGGACACTAATAAACGCTACATGTTTGTGCTCAAAAACTTTTTTAACAAAAAATAATTGTTTCGTTCTTTACTCATTCTTAAGTTAGATAGACTGAATACACCTTATTGTAAGAGGGTCAACAAATGATGTTTCCAATTTGTCATCATTACTCTTTAGCAGTGGAGCTACTGCCATGCACGATTGTACTTGCAATGCAGAAGCTCAAATATTTTGTTGAGCTCCACAGGAAAGCTGTTTATTTTGAATTGGAGCAGTTTTATGTCTAATCAAATGTTTTCTCACCTATATTTAGCAGAAAACTGCACACACAGGTTAAGATCCAAGTTAACCATCAACTGAATAGTTTGCAGAACAAGTTGAGGTGTACTTTGAATAATTGTGTTGTAAAAGTAAACATTTATCATCTATTAGAGCAAGTGGCCCAGAGGGTGTACCAAAGGTAAAAAAAAAATACAGTATAAACGAGCAAGTGTGTTAATCTCTTTTATGAAGTGACAGACACCTTGAAACTCGCAAGCATGCTAATGATGTGTGGTCATCTGTCTCACCTTGAGGTAGCCTGTTCTGCGGTCAAGGTTGAGATGCAGGTTCTTGATTTCTCCAAACTCTGAAAATTTGTCATGGATGTCTTCCTCGGTGGCCTCCTCGTGCACACCAGTCACAAACAGGATCCAGCCCTCCACAGCTGCCACAAGAAAATCCACCAGGGGTCAAACAATGAAACAAGCAGCACTTTCAGCTAGAAATAAACTAATGACATAAGTATTGTTATGCGGAGTAAAGCTCTCCTCTTATGCAAAATGTTCAAGTAAACACTGGTTCAACCAACCTAAAGCCTTCTGAGCTCTTGTTTGTTATTAAGATATGATTTGTTAAGTTTAGTCCTGATGAACCAGATCGCTGGAAGGCTGGTAGGATTAATGACTTAACAATGATTTGATGATTTCAAAACCTTTCAGCACCTTCAAAAGTGCCAGATGGACTAATTACCCAGTACTTTCTTGGTCGACCACTCATAGTGGTTGGGACCCCCAGGTTGGGAACCAGTGGCCTTTATGAATGGAATAAACCGGCTAAATAAAACAAATCTGTTCGATTATACTTAATGTTAACCTTAATATTGATGTGGCACACTGATTAAATCAAATCAAAATTACTTTATTTATCCCCATCAGGATGACAATAGATTATAAAATTTTTCACCATGTGTGACTTATATTCAAAGTTTGTTGAGTTGTGGGGTCTGTTCAGGCAGTGAAAAATGCGATCATTTTGGACTAAGAATATAAATAAATAAATAATAATTCGAAATACAATCGGGACCTCGCAGGTCGTTGCCTGCTCGGGCCCTAATTAATGAGAAAATGTAAAAATGGCACTCAATATCAAAAGGGTTGTTGACCCCTGCAGTAGATGTAGTATACATTGTAAACTGATTATTTCACTTCATCACATCAAATTAGAGGTTACTGTGCAATAGGCAGCCAAAGTGACGCTACATGACGACAGAATGGTGACTTTTTAAGTACTAGAGTAGAGTTTAAAGCTTTTTCAAGCACTTTATTCACAATCCAAGCCAACCTTTGAAAAAAAACACATTTAAACTAAAGTGGGACTTCCAGCACCTGCAGGAACACAGCATTTTTCTAAACTCAATTTCGAGAATATTTTTTTGAAAAAAGAAAAAAAGAAAAATGGGACACTTCAGGGCCACAAATGTTTCAATTAGACTCTTATGTTATCTTGAACCAACGGTAATCTTTTATACAAACTGTAACACTTACATCTCTGAGGGCCCGGCTCATCTCCATCCTGCTCCACAGTATCGTAATCCTCTTTGATTCTGGACCTGGCTCCTTCCTCTGGAAAGAGCAACACACAGAAATATTAACCCTCTGAAATCTCGGGCTATTATGTCCTTTGAAAAATCTGTTAAAAAATCTTTACCATGACATGTTGGTATCAGTTTTTTCAGCATTACCTCACCTATATGTCCTGACAATTAATTTTTAACTTAGACTTACTTGATAAAAATGTTGAACCCAAAAGAAAAAAAGGAAAACTGTTGTACTGAAGGCCACTTCATGTGAGGGTGCAGGCCATATGTGGCCCCCGGGCCTCCAGTTGCCCATCCCTGATCTTAAGTGTGTAATGGCAGTCTGATAGTTACACAATTAAACCCCCCCCCCCACCCCCCCCAACACAATAAAGACGTGCAAATAAACATTTCCTTTGTAAAATGTAAAATCAAAAACTGTAATATTAATTAATAAATAAATGCAGGCTATTTAAAATGCACTTCATCTTAAAATGAAGCGTAGGAGACG
Source organism: Centropristis striata (assembly GCF_030273125.1). Taxonomy (NCBI): domain Eukaryota; kingdom Metazoa; phylum Chordata; class Actinopteri; order Perciformes; family Serranidae; genus Centropristis; species Centropristis striata. The sequence goes on from NC_081524.1 coordinate 18,456,704, forward strand.
TTATCTTCTTCCATTTTTCCAACCTGTGTTATGATGACTGGGATGTTTAGCTCCACGGTCATTTAAACTTGCTGCAATTTTTGTTCAACGCGGCTCAAAATATTATAACATTTTCCCAACTTATCTGCTTTCTGCTTCTGATCCTGAGTCATCATCCTCTTTGCTCTTAAAAGTGGAAGCTTGCACATAACATTGTTGCATTATATTGCACCTGTGTTACAGTGTTTCAGATTAATTCAAATGCAAGAGCGAATTCTTCATGTGATTATTTTATTACATGCCACCTTTAATATAGCTATAAAAAAGCTTATTGCATTTTGGGGTTTTTAAGGTGTGAGGGATTGGGGATGCGTCAACCCGGTTGGGACAAAGAAGGGGTGTGAAGCTAAAAAAGTTTAGGAACCACTACGCTAGAGGGTTAAAAAAAAAAACCCACTGCTGCCTGACCAGCCTAACAAACTATTAAAAAGCTGCAAAATGAAATTAACATGAACTAACTGAACTGACCTGAGCCAAAGCCTCTTCCTTTCCTCTTCTTGGCTTTCTCCTTCAACTTGTGGATGCTCTCTGGGGAAAGAAAATGAGATCAAGTCACAATCTAGCAATCCATTCTGATACACCTTCCTTTTAAAGTTTAACAACAAGCTAACTGAATTAATATTTGTATGTGATTGAAACTCTGCTGATAGTTTCCATACAGTTATTTGTAGCTGTAGCTACAGTTAAATAAAAGCTTATTAAACAAAAGCATCTCAGTACGTTTAACCCTTTGATGCACAACATGGGTCTAAAGTGACCCGACTAAGTTTTTATATTCTATATCTTTGCAATAAATTAATTGCATCATTCAGTATTGCAGATTTTCCTCAAATAACTTGTTTTTGATCATCATACATACTATTTTTTTGTTTTCATTTCTTACTTTTTGAATAAAACCACTTTTTTTTTTTTTTTTAATCGCTACGCTTCTAATGCACAAGGTCATTTTTGACCCATGTTGTGCATCAGAAGGTGTTTATTTGTTGTCATCAATTCACCAATCACTATTTTAAAACCTGACAAATAACACACAAATATTAACTATCCTATTTTGCTAAGTTGGTGTTTTTCGGATGGAAATTATTATTTGGTGGCTCTAATAAGTCTCAAATGTTAAAATGTGTGATTTTCCAATGTAATCTGGTGGTTCTAACAACTCTTTTTAAGTTAAACCTTAAAAATAAGACAAGCATAGTTACACATATACTCAAATTGAGTGCATCACTTTTTGTATCACTACGCTTCTAATGCACACGGTCATTTTTGCCCTATATGTGAAAACTTGATGTAGTAATACAAAAAATATTTTTCTTCATAAAGCATGAAAGGAAAAATGGATATAATGATCTGTTGTAATAATAAAAAAAGATATTCAAACACACAGCCAGAATGAAATAACATGGGAAATGAATGCGGGTCATTTTAGACCCATGTTGTGCATTAAAAGGTGTTTATATGTTGTGAATCTAAATGCGTTTAAATATATATGGCCTAGAAGTTATGTGTAGTTTTGTTAGTTTATCTTACTATTAGCCGGTGGCTACGCATGCTAACGGCGGCTAACAACATGCTAAGTGCAATTAAAGTGATAGAACCCCGTTTATAAATCCCGCTCTTGGGTTTTGGTAACATACTTATATGTTTTATAAAAAAGAGACCGTAAGGGTTTAGAACACCGTTTGAATGAATGAAATGCGTTGTTAGCTTCTTATTAGCTTGTTAGCTTGTCTCAGGCCTGCTACCACGCAGTCAGACAACTCGCAGCTTCTTACAGCCGCGGTCGTTTCAACGTAGAGCTCCATATTCACATGGTATCTGAACGACGGGTTTATGGAGCATCTGAACCAGTGGGTTTAATATATTTTTATTACCGTCACCATCCTCGTCCATAGGAAAGTCCTCGCCTCCCGCTTCGTGAAGATCCAGTACGTCCGCCATGATGCCTCTGTGTCTGTGTGTGTGTACGAGACTGACTGACGCAAAGTACGTCTCTCAACAAGACGCAACAGGCGCGAGGACGTTGCCAGAAAAAGTAAAGAAGTACAGTAAAAACATTTTACATTCTGATTAAAACAGAAAGCACAACACGGCCTCCCATATTTTACAGTCTATGCTCCCATACCCAAAACAACACAGTCAACAGTTCATCCCAATAAGTTCACTGTAACCTATTTTTAATACGTTATTTTTTCTACACGTGCATGCATTATCTACAGTAGTACTTGAGTAAATGTAGTTAGTTACATTCAAGCATTAGTATGGGGAAACAAGGGCTGTTTGTTTGCAGTATTGTCATTAAATGGAGGGTTTACCCCCAATTTAAAAAATACAGATTTTTCCTCTTGCCTCTACTATTTATCAATCTAGATTGTTTTGATGTGAGTTGGCGAGATATCTGCCTTCTCTTGAAAAAAAACTGAGTTGATTGTACTCGGCGTGTGAAAAATACATATGAAAATCTCAACAGCAGTGTCTTTCTATAAACCATAAATCATGACCTGGTTTCTCAGGATAATCCACAGACATTACTGTGGCCTGTTTCATGTACAGTTCTAACCTGGAAGTCAACACAAAAACAATTCCACCGTAACATATATTAACTTTATTTTTTCTACACATGTGCATTACCTAGAGCAGGGGACAGCAACCTTCTTCATATTGAGTGCATTTTTTAAATACCTCTTATTAATCAGTGTGCCATTATGAGGGGCGAAAAAAGACATAAGTAGAAATAAATACATAAAAAGTGAATAAATGTAGGAAAAAAATTGGAGTAGTGCTGGGCAGTAGGAGCTTCTTAATATATGCTCTGACTGTGGTGTGGAATTTGATATAAAATATAATTCCAGCAAAAGTGCTGTTTTAATGTGCGGAACAAAACAGGATAAATGGCTAAATTTCCCTGTGTTCAAACTATCCAATAATTGTCTTGAGGTCTGCAAAAAGATTAAATACCTTTGTCATTGTATTGCAGATGATATGAATGATGATGATGACATATATAGACAGTGTTGTAAGTTATATGCACAGGCAAACACCATAGTACATAAGTTTAACTGCTGTTCTACTCAAGTTAAAGTGGCTCTGTTCAACTACTGATCACCTCTCTATACTGCCCATCTGTGGTCTTCTTACTAAAAATCCAGCATGCAGAAGTTACAAGTTGCCTACAATGATGCAATGATAATTTTACTGCAGGTTCCCAGAGGAGGGAGTACTAGTCAGATGTTTGTATTTGTAGGAGTTAGCACACTGAAAGCACTTTTAAGAAATGTGATGTTTCAGTTTATGCAACATCTGAATGAGTCCACCAACAGTGTCATGATGATACTCTCAGATCCCTTTGTGAGCTGCTCCAGCTACACATCCAGACTGAGAGGACATTGTCTGAAATGTCTGTATTTTAATTATTGTATTTGTTTTTCTTCTTGTTTGTTTGCTTGTCTTGTTTTGTTCGTTTTTATCTGTCCCGTCTTGCGTGGCTTTTGGACATGAGTCTGGCAAATAAACTGAATTGAACTGATTTAGATAAATGCAAAAGATACACACACACACACACACACACACACACACACACACGTACACACGGAAATCATATTTATTTTTACATTTCCACATGTAGCCTGACTTATTTATTAATTTATTTATTTCTACTTATGTCATTTTCCGTCCCTCATATGTCATATCAACATGAAGGTTAACATTAAGTTTAATTATGACAATAAATCAAAATTGAAATCTCCAACAGATGTGTTGTTTTATTTAGCCTATTTAATCAATGCATTTTATGCTGCTGGTTCCCAGCCTGAGGGTCCCGACCTCAATCATGGGTCGCCAAAGCTTCACAGGGGTTCAAGAGAGCTTCTTGATTTTAAGGGGTGTAAAGCTACTTTTTGACCAAGAAAGTACAGCACCACATTTTGTCAAAAATAATAAATAAAATAAATGACCAGAAGGGGGCTCTGACTGCACACACTGAGGCCTGAGGCTGTATGTTGTAGACGCTCAGTTAGAGAGAGGGATTCATTTCATCACCATCTGGTGGCAAAATGGATGAAATTGCAGTAGAGACTGACAGACAGGCCTCATGTTTTAAATGTAATGTATTGTTAAAATAATTGATTATTTTCTATATTGGTAAATGGTTTTATGCTTTATTTCTGCTTCTCTGTCTCTGTTCTCTGTGAGTGACGCAGGTCACTATCAAAGGTCAAACCTTGACTGTAATAAATATCTCTATGCATTTATATTAAGTCAGACAATATGATTTGATACAATGATTATGTTTGTGTGTTAATTTTGGTTTAGAAACTTTGACTACATATATTTTATTTTATTAATCTGGTTCATATTTTTTAGACTTTTACAATCTATGTGACACAGTGAGAAACCTTTGACTCTGTAGACATAATATCTTTGTGAGACAAAACAAGGCAGTAGGTTTTTTGTTGAATGTTCTGGAGAGGCCAGGATGGCCTTGTCCGGGGCAGCAAGATTGTATGCCCAGCTGGCATTGACGTGCCGTTGTATTAATTAAAACTGGCGAATCAGCGATCAAGAGGGCGGGACTTCCTGGAGGAAATCGACCAGCATGTTTTGTAAACAATTGTAAGGTTATTTTAATGGGTTCCAGGGAGAGGGTCGTGGTTCAGACTTCACGAACTGAAACACGTCTGTTTGTATTCAGGGACATGAGTTAATTTTGAACCCGGAGATCTCTGTAAAGTGCACATTTTTTGACGTATTGTAATAAAACTTTTGTTAAACTGAGAAACTTGGACGTCTCCAGCTCTTCATTTCCCCATCAATGAATGCGCAGAAAAATGGTGAGGTTTTTTCTGTTGGTGACAGATTTTTTCTGTCGGTGACAGATTATCAATTTTCAAGGTTTCCTCATGCAATTTTTCTAACAGTATTGTGAAAGACTGACATAGGTTTCATTTTCATATCTAAATATGGTGCACGTTGAATTGGAACAGCACTTGTTTTTATGTTTTTTAGGCATTTTAGTTTATAACTGGGACATGCTGTAACTCGGCGAAACAGAGGATATTAGTTTAAGATTAAACGAATAATTTTAAAAATCTCTGCAGGGAACCAGGGGATTCTATTCCAGTGTTATATCTGTGCCAAAAAAACCCCCTGAAAAATACATTTTTTCCCGTTACCTTAGTATGGGGCAGTGGTGGAAGAAGTATTCGGATCCCTTACTTGAGTAAAAGTATCAATACCACACTGTGACATTACTCCACTACAAGTAAAAGTCCTACAAACAAAACTTACTGAAGTATCAAAAGTAAAAATACTCATTATACAGAATGGACCCACTCAGATTGTTTTATATATTCCAAATATATTATTAGATTATTTATATTGATGCATTTATATAAGCAATGTGTTAATTGTGAAAAGATACAGCTCATTATAACTATTCAATATACTGTTTAGAGGTTTAATTAAAAAAAAGTCTAATCACATTAAATTGATCATGTTTTTCATGTTAAATCTCAAACTGAAAAGTAACTAAAGCTGACAGATAAATGTATGTAGAGGTGCAGTAGAAGTATAAAGTGACATAAAATGGAAATACTCAAATAAAGTACAAGTCCCTCAAAATTGTACTTGAGTACAGTACTTGAGTAAATGTACTTAGTTACATTCAACCATTAGTATGGGGAAACAAGGGCTGTTTGTTTGCAGTATTGTCATTAAAAGGAGGGTTTACCCCCAATTTAAAAAATACAGATTTTTCCTCTTGCCTCTACTATTTATCAATCTAGATTGTTTTGATGTGAGTTGGCGGGATATGTGCCTTATCTTGAAAAAAAAAACTGAGTTGATTGTACTCGGCGTGTGAAAAATACATCTGAAAAACTCAACAGCAGTGTCTCTTTCTATAAACCATAAATCATGACCTGGTTTCTCAGGATAATCCACAGACATTATTGTGGCCTGTTTCATGTACAGTTCTAACCTGGAAGTCAACACAACAAGGTCTGTGGATTGAAATTTTTTTAAATGATAACAGTGCATTTATTTCTCATGTGAATACATAAAACTTGTGCCTTGTTTCAGGGTCATCTGTGCCCTTTGACCTTTGACATGCAATACATGTCCTCAGCATGCAATGCACTGACCTGCAGTGCAGATAATAGCTGACCTGAACTTTAATCTTCTGGAGGTTGAACTAACATGTAAGCATAGAAATGTCCACATCACCTCTGGAGAAATAAGCTGCGAGTTCATATGGACTTAAACATGTTTAAATTTAGTCATTTTGGGCCTTTTTTACGGTGGCCCTGAGAGCTCACAGCGCTGCAACTTGAGAAAACACATGCAAATACACAAAACACAAGCAAATTGAGAAAAAATCTTCATCAATTTGACAACACAAGCACGTCATTTAAATGCACTGCAAAGACCACAACACTACACAATAAGAAAATGCGCTTCAAAGACCACAACACAACAGAAGTGTTTACAGAGGACACTTAAAAGTGATGCACACGTCTGGACACGCTTTCGATATTATCACGTTATTTAAAGATAATGATAATTTCACGAAATAACGTGACATTATTACGTTATTACATGATAAAAATATTTTCATGTTATAACGTGATATATAGTGTTAGCCCACTAGCATTAGCCCGCTAACCCAATCACATTGCAGTAAACAAATCAAATAAATTAATGATAACATTTGAGTTGGTCTCGCTCAACAGCACCGAGTTGGTCTTGGTCTTGCTAGTCCGCTAACGCTAGCACACTATCGATCGCCGGCCAACGTTAACATGCTATCAATCGGCCGCTAACATTAGCATGCTATCAATTAGCCGCTAACGTTTGCATGCTAGCACTAGCCCGTATCGGGAGCTAGTCTATGTTCCCCAGGTCCCTCTTTGTATGTGACTGGGGAACATAGGACCCTTTTCCCCCGCTTTTCCCAAAAAGGGTCCTATGTTCCCCGGTCTGTTACTTTTTCCACCATTACTGCCAAATTCCATGGCAAATAGGCCTAACCCTATTTAAAAAGCCCAAAAATGAACTGCAAACCAGAAAGTATCTGCTGTGCAAATGTAAGTTTTGTGCTGCTTGAGCTAAGGTGGGCCATGTGACGGTAGGCCTGCTGGTCATGCTGAGAGTCTACTGGAAAGTATGATAGATTGCGGGGAACCTATAGTCTGGTAGGAAGGGGGGGTTCACCTGCACCCGAAAGGTATATTTTTTTAACCTAGTTTTTTGTAATCCTTAAGGTGTCTAGTAAAGGAATTTTGATGTTCCCCACGCAAGTTTTTGTCCCATATGTGATTTTTTGTACAATCTTTTGTGTCTGTGCTTGATTTTCGGCTGTGAAACATGAAAACTTTAAATCTACATAGAATCTGAACAATACATCCTACAGACACAATCCACCCCATTTTCTCTTTGTCTTTACATGAGGAATTGATAGATATGAGGATTGTCATAATTAGATGATGTATGGTGCATAAAAACACAAATAAACACCAAAAAACGTAAATAAATGGTGACATTGGAACTCCTCCCCTATGGGCCCTGTTGATATATGTTTTCTAACTTTTGTATTTTTGCAATCTTTAAGATGTCTAATAAGTGAATGTTGATGATCCCTACTTGAAATCTTGTCACATGTTGGTCCAAATGAACTTCCCCCATAATAAGGAGTTACTATTCAAACCATTATATTGGTATTATATTTATTGAAACAAAACAGAAAACCACTCATATAGTCAAATATGTGTGTATAAGGTATACCAAATCCCCATTAGAATAAACTGAAATTGAAAAAAGTGAATCTAATCAAAGGTCAAAAGGTCAAGGGCAATGATGTCTATTCATCATACAGCAGGTCTTCGTAGTCAATCTCTTGCTCCTCGTCTTCTTCACCATCTCCATCCATCTCCTCGACTGTTTCCTCTAGTAAGTCAGCGAGTGAAGTGGGGAGGATAGGTCCACAAGACCACACTGGTTCCAGGGTACCCTCTTCAGTCTTTTCCCAGCCTTGGCCAGGATCATGGGGCTTGGGACACCAGAATAGCGGTGTGGCTGCTCTTTTGTAGATTTTCCAGAGAGTTGGGGGCATCAAATCCAGGTTTCACCTCTTGTATCATGATCCCACCAGTCCAGTTCACCACATTTGAGCCATGAATGTTTGTCGTTATTTTGTTCAGATTGTCCCACTCGAGATGAAACACATTGTTCCCCTCACCAGTAATAATTTGTGGACCGAGAGAGATGGAAACCTCGTTGAGGGCCTTGGTTAGAGCGGTCTCAAGTTCCAAGCCAAAGTCATAAGTTTCACAGTGACCTAGCCTACTGAGAATAGTAGTCAGTAGTTTACTGCGATAAAGGTGACGTATAGTGGTACAGAAGGATATGCTTAGGCAACTTCCACTCTCCCTTTGTCACAGCACGGCAGATGTCCTGAAATAATAAAGAAAGCTATTAGCAGTGAAGTGTTTAAGCAACTATAGTGTACACAAAATAAAACATATGCAATATTTAAAGGCCAAAAATCTATCAAAATGGAGAGTTGTCATACCTGACTTATAGACCGCACAAGACGTCTTGTCTTCTCATTCTTCTCCAAGTCAGCATCACCAGAAATCATGAGGGTCAGGAACCGGATGAGATTAGATGGGAGGAGGTCATCCAAGGACATGACCAGATCATCGGCTGTGGGAGGCCAAGGAAGAGAATTTGACGCTCTGTATGTCGTCTGGTTAGTACCACGAAGAAGAAGGGCCACATCCTCAAACTTGTCTGTGCTCCCCATCTTATATGCATTTCTCACTGCATCTGAGATGGATAAGCTAGCGTTGAATATCAAGCTATGGGTGATGCAACCCTTCAAATGTGCTGTGACCAAAGAAATGCCAATCCCCTCATGCTTCTCAAGTTTTCTCTTCAGTTTCTCACTTCTGTACTCAGGATTGGGGAAGCCATTTCTCTCCAACTCTTGGGTGTAGACAAGACACAGTGATGCAAGCCTCACAATCTTGTTCTGTCTTATCACTTGGTCTTGAATGACATCAAGTACAGCATTAAATGACATCTGATGTGCAGCAGCCATGGTAGTCTGCTCTGTTTCACTGACAGGGTTGGTAGCAAGGGCTTTACTTCGGGATGTGATATGCTTTGCATATTTCAGGTTGAACGACTTGCGACATGACTGATGGTAATTTGCTTCTCTCGCAAAAAGGTCCTCACCTTGCACCATGCGATGTAGACGGTGAAGTCCAAGTTTAAAGGCTTGAGGCGTAATCTGTTTCCACGTAGGCTCCTTCAATCTTCCGTCCTCAGCCTTATATACTGGGAACTTGACGCACCGTTCAGTCTTTCCCAATACTTTCACTTCCAGCTTTCCACAGAAGATACACTCTGGGGGGAACAGCTGCTTAGCTGAAGAGGACCCACATTTACGTGGTGAGCGTGATGTTGAAGCTTGCTGAGATGTCACAGTAGATCTTTCCTCTAAGCGTCCCTGGTTCTTTGTAAACCTTTGGTAGCAGGCTCGATGATAACCAATAGTTTCTAAATTGGCACCCACAAGACTCTCTGGAATGAGATTACAGACATCCTCCATGCGAAATGGTAAATCAAGAGCTTCTTGGAGACGTCTATGACGAATGCTGTGTAGCAGAGCCAGCTTGTCAGTAGCAGACCCTTTAATTTTACTAAGTGGTGTGAAATCTGCATGCTTAAAGCCGTGTACATGTAAAATACATTTTTCAGGACCATGGTCTTTTGATTTGACACCATCATCTCTCTTGGATTTCTTTGTAGCAGGATTGAACTCCTCAGACTCACTATCATTTTCTTCCTTGTGTTTCTTTGACTTAGACTTTGATTTGGGCATGATTAGCAATGATCACCAACTAGCCAATTAGCAATTTCAGTTCAGTGTTGACTTTCTTTTTCCCTAATGTCTTCAAGGCAGCTTCAAACTTGGTAGAGGAGTATATTTTTCAGACTCACCATCGATATCTCCCTTCTCTTTTTGAGGATGATTAGCATGCATCAGTTTTAATTTCCCAGATTATCATCAATCATTTTCCGTTTCCCAGATTGTCATCAACGTTGGCTATTAGTAGAGCAGGTGGGAAGATGGGCCGGCACTGTGCCGATACAATGTGGATTTCTTCAAACAGCTTTTTTTTATATTTTGGGCTTGCTAAGTCTGGACTTTCTGATGGCCTTTAGTGTTATTGACTTTCGACCACACTTATTGTTCTAAAAGTTTCAAATTGATTCAAATCTAAATTAAAACTTGGCACAATATTTTAAGGTGGGGAATATGTTTATCAGACATCTAAAGCATTACAAATATATAAGACATTTATCATCACATTATGTACTGTTATGTAAATTGTATTATGTGTTATGTACAGACATTATGTAAATGTTCTTTTTTGCTTTTGTGGAAATCCACGGTGGCGACCAACATAGCCAGAAAAGACATACATGTGACAATATTTCAGGTGGGGATCATCAACATTTGTTTATTAGACATCTTACAGACTGTAAAAATACAAAAGTTAGAAAACATTTATCAACAGGGTCCATGGGGGAGCAGTTCCAGTGATCCAATGTCACCATTTTTTTTAACGTTTTTTGGTGTTTATTTGTGTTTTTATGCACCATACATCATCTAATCATGACAATCCTCATATCGATCAATTCCTCATGTAAAGACGAAGAGAAAATGGGGTGGATTGTGTCTGTAGGATGTATTGTTCAGATTCTATGTAGATTTAAAGTTTTCATTTTTCACAGCCGAAAATCACGCACGGACACAAAAGATGGTACAAAAAATCAGACATGGGACAAAAATTTGCGTGGGGAACATCAAAATTCCTTTACTAGACACCTTAAGGATTACAAAAAACTAGGTTAAAAAAAAATACCTTTCGGGTGCAGGTGAACCCCCCCTTCCTACCCTACTACTAGGACCCCTGTATCAATCACATTGCAGTTAAGCACATCAAATAAATTAAATATTTTATGTCTAAAATATTCACATAAGTTACATAAAAGCATATTTTTGTGTGTCCAGATGTGTGCATCACTTTTAAGTGTCCTCTGTCCTATGTTGTCTTCTGGTCTATTGCAGCGCTTTTTCTTATTGTGTTGTGTTGTGGTCTTTCTAAATGCTGCGCTTCTGTTGTCAAATTGATGCAGTTTTTTTCTCAATTTGCTTGTGTTTTATGTATTTGCATGTGGTTGCAGCACTCTGAGCTCTCACAGCCAGCAGTGTTTGTTTATAGGCCTATATCTGAAATTTTTTACTTTATTGGACATGTTTTTCCCCCCAAACGAATATGGAGGTAGGTTGCAGTAGTGACAACACACCATGATGTACAAATCTGCCTGCAGCTGCAACAACAAAAAACAGAAGAACAGACTCTTAAAAGGATTACAAATAAAATACACATGCACACAAAATAATGTAAACCGTTTAATAATTTGTAGAGACATCCATGCAGTGTGGTGGAGATATGAGGAAACATACAGAAGGTTCTGGTGTGATGACACGCTGGGAACTGCTGCTGGATCTTCTGCTGTGTCTCCAGTGATAAGCTTATCAGGAGTTCCTGTCACACACAGCATGAGACAAAGTGTCTCATCAACACTAAATAACACTGTACGAACTAACCCTGGCCATCACCAAAAAATAAGGCACAGAGAAAATAAGATCAGTGCTCATAGATTCCATAATTTATTATAATTTATTTAATTGAAAAGGAAAGAAAACAGAAAATTTGAAAATCAAAATCTATGAAATGTTTTTTGTTTTGTGTTTGATTTTCATTTTGCACATTTAGGTGTTTTTCCTTTTTTTTCTTTAAAGATGTTTTATTTTTTATTGCATGTTTTATTGCATTTTATATTTGCCAGAGTTTAAGCAGCATTTTTCTTTCTTTTTGATAAATCTGTTGATATATATATATATATATATATATTTACTTTCAGATCTTTTTCCTTTAGTAAAAGTCTCATTATTTCAAAGAAAAAAAACACCACAAGTGAAAGTATGACTCTCAGAATTTTTAGCATAAGCAGCAAAACTTACTTACATTTACTTACTTGTTATCAACACTATGTTATATTACAGCATTGTAATTGCTCATGCATTAGTGTAATGTGTATGCAGCATTTTAGTTGCAGCTTGTAAAAAATAAATACATTTTCAATATTCTCGGGTCATTTTAATTTATAGTGATACAGTATATTAATAGAAAAATGATTGTATGTTTGGTTTGTAAAACCTCGATCTTCAAAGCAACCAGTAACCTCAGTTGTCAGACGAATGTAATGTAGTTAAAACCATACTTTGTCCCTCTGAAAAGGTCCTGAAGTGGAAGTATAAAGTTGCATTGAATTAAAATACTCCTACCTATAAAATAGTCTTGAGTGGGCTAAATGTCCTTAAAAATAATCCCTTTATCTCACACACACACACACAATGGAGATGGACTTTGTGTCTCTCTTGTGACAGTCATCAGCATCGAGGTTCAGGTCACTTCTTCATGTTGGAAGTGATAAAAGTGTGATTAGCCTTGATTAACTCTTCCTCTGGAGCTATAAAAGCCTCTGGCTCGCTGAGAGGAGACACCGTTTGGTCCGAGAACCCCAGGAGTTAAGGTTGGTCTCTAACCCTCAGCACTGTTCAGCTACTGTTCATATACACTGACTTTAACTTACATTTCTGACACTATCCAAATATCTTGTGCTTGTACAGTTTGCTACTATTTTATTGTAAATTCTTTAACTCTGAATAATCCTTTTTGCTCTCTCCAGGTTGGTCTTGCTCTTCTGCAGCCATGAAATTCTCCCTTGTTGCCACTCTTGTTGTTGTGCTGGCTGTTGCCCAGGGTAAGATATATTTTCACTGATTTAAAAACAAGTATTTGATATATTTAATATATTTGTAAGATCAGATGTAGACTCTAAGAAAGAAAAGAAAGTAAATAAATAAATGAAAATAAATTGCATGTTCATACTCATACTCTGGCTTTACTCTTTAAAAACCTTTTTTTAACTCAACCACCATGCAATATAGAATATATTATAGACCAGGGGTCGGCAACCTTTACAAAAGAGCTATTGTTGGCCAAAATAAGAGAAAAATTGTCGGAATTGAGCCGCAAACTTTATTTTGAATGAAAATAAAGTAGCCCACTAAGTCTAAATTAGTCTACCAACATGACTTATTGGTCAAAATGAGCATTTATTAATATGATTTTGGAGTTTGTAATCGAAAGCTAATTTAGGTAGGGAAACTCAAAACTAGACTTGAAGTTGGCAAAATGTATAGGTTAAGGCTTTTTAAGATTTTCATAAGCTATGATGCACATTTTAGTTGATTAATACAGTCATGGAAAAAATTATTAGACCATTAAATAATGAAGAGCTGATATCTAGCCATTTTCCATGTTTTTTCTTGATAATGATTTTGGTTATTATCAAGAAAACACGAAAAATGTCTAGATATCAGCTCTTGAATTAATCTCTTATGATATATCTTTGTTGTTATCATTATATTTGTCCAAACAAATGTACCTTTAGTTGTACCAGGCATTAAAATTAACAAGAAACTAAAGAAAACAGAAGGTGGTCTGATATTTTTCCCACGAATGTATGTTAAAAAGAAATGCTTCATTGCCGTATATAAGCTATTTTTGTCACAGCCACATGGAGCCATTGCAGATACTGTTATAGGCCATAAGCATAAAAAAAGATCAGATCTTTTAGTGGAGAAAATGTATCAAATGCACATCAGTCTTTAGGTGTCTTTAGGTGCTGCAGGGTGTCAAGTCTGTCTAGATTAATAACAGTAATGTGTTGTCAGGCGCTGTGGCAGGGTCAGTGGTGAAGCGTGACGCCCAGTCTGATCTGGCGAAGATCAACAAGCTCATCAACGACATGTCCGCCAGCATCACCAGCGCCACCCAGGACATGGTGCAGAAGGTGAAGGCTCTGGAGGTGACCAACACCGCCCAGTAAGTAACCAGCAGCTCCAGCCTTCACACGCTGCTCTGCATTCTGCCTTTTACCATTGTTTTATAGACACAAAATCATTTTGTAACTTTGACGTGCCTGTAATTGTGAGCATGTAGGAATTTAAAAGCACTGTTGGACAGGGAATTCAGAGAAATGCTGTAAGCATAAACTCTAAATGAAAAGTATTACATGTTAAAGTAAATGTAAGACAGCTTACTTTAGAACAATAAGTTCGACATGTTACATGTTCTAGAAGTTTGGGTGATTCTCATGAAGCCAGTCTAAGTTATGTCTGTGATGATTAAAAGGACATACTTATATAAAGTAAATATATTTCACTTTTATATGAATTAACAATATAGCCATAATGAGGCACAATTCATTGTTTTGTGTTAAAATAATATTTTGTATGTTTTTGAACATATTTTTGATTCAAAAATTCATTACCGTAATGCATCCAGATATAAAATGTCACACCAATATACAATAAATATTTGATAGACTTTACAAAAATAAATATACATTTGTTTAAAAACGTATAATTTAATAGAATATTATCAAATATAATTTGGTTTTTAACAATGTATAAAGAACAAAATCTGAATGAAAATTGATTAGAAAAAATGGTTAAATGTTACGGTAATCATAGAATCGTTTGCATTAAAATATGTGTATATTTTAATGAAATAGATTTTGGGATTACCAGCTACCCTTGAGCATATTTAAGTGCTTGCCAAAGAAAAAAAGAGAAAATACATTTTTGTTGTTTTTTTTATTTAAAAATGTGTTACGGTAATTAATTTAAAATACCTTAAATTTTTCAAATTGATCATAAATTCATATCAAACAGTGACTTTAGATTGTATATGTTATAAAGGGTCAAAGAAAATATGTATTCAATGCTCTTGGATTTTTGCTATGAGCTGTACCATGTTCATGAGAATCACCCGTTTATTTTCCTTTCTGCAAATTAAAAAAACATTTTTTTACTTAATTTTATTCGATATGCACCAATACTTAAAGCACAATTTGAATTTGAACATAGTTAGTCTCTATGTAATTGAGAAATCCACAAAAATTGGCTCTAAAAACAATAATTATGTCACATTTCAGTCAACAGCCAAGATGAAAAACTCATATTCATGATGACAAATTTCATGTTTAACACAAGGTTAAAGGCTAAACACCTCTTTAGATTATAAATGCGTTATTTTTTTTTAGATGAAATCCACTTTTCCTGACCCATAACCTGAACTGAATACGTGCATAAAAAGACACAGCATACACAGCGATTAAAGCAATTACAGTCATTTTTTCCTCAAAAGACTCACACTGAAACATTTTCAGCTAGTTTTGGATCATTTTTTCCGTCAGAGTCAGACTGTCTCTTCCTCTATTTTCCCCAGGACTTACGTGGAGGAGAGCAAGGCCAAGATCCAGCCTCTGGTCAAGAAGGTCCAGGACGAGGCCGCCAAGCTGCAGGAGCAGGTGAAGCCCTTCATCACCAACATCGAGGAACAGATCAAGCCTCTGACTGACAACTTCCACGCTCAGGTTAAACCTCTGAACGACAACTTCCACGCCCAGGTCAAGTCTGTGTCCGACGTCATGGAGAGGTTCTTCAAGCAGGTGATGGACCAGACCAAGGCCCTGATGCCCCCCCAGTAAAGCCTGGAGTTGGTTTGTCACAGCTGGACTTTACTGGTGTTTGTCTGCCAAACTCCTTGTGATGTGATGCTTGAATGTCATCATTAAAATGGGTTTGAAAGTCATATTTTTGACGTATTCTTTATGAGTAAATATTTGATTTGCATTCTGCGTACAGACATTAATTATGAAAAGCCAAAGGGCAAGTAATCAAGTTGAAATGAAATATATTGTAGCAGAATCTGATGGGATTTACTCATTGATGTGGAAGTCGATATCAGCATTACCTCCGACCTTCTGGGTTATCGGTGTTTCCATCATTCACAGCTCAATATTCTGAAGTAGGCTGTCAAATATGCTGCAGTCCAGTTTACAGTGTGGATAAGATCAACCAAAACTGATGGATGTATTGGCTTTAAGGGACAATAATCAACCTAATACTTCATCAGAACAATTCAGACTGTGTAAAAGTCTACTTTCATTACAACAACAAGAAAATCCACCAAAAGAGGATGTTGAAATGTTTTTATTTATTTAAGTTAATTGATCACTTTGTGCACAGTTTAAGCCAAGAAGCTCAGAAAAAAACATAAATATATATATGTATGTAAATATGTATTTTAAATCCTATTTCTATTAACACAAGCATTCTTATCAAATTTACTTTATAATAACAAAAGGATAATCATTATTATTTCTGTTTGAACAGTTTAAACAATATGTGTAAAATCCTAACAAGCTCAGTAAAGGTAAACATGTTTTGATAAATTAACAAATTTGTGTTTCTTACCAGTCAGATTCCACCTTTTTTTTGCACACTGACATCTGAACACACAGGATGGACAGAAAAAAACACTGCAGAATTAAAACTGATTAATTGAAAATAGGCCAATCACTCAAAAATGGTTATTGTTAAAGATCTGTAATGATTTTTAAACACACTATAAATAACTGAAAGCATTTGCATACTATAAAGAAATTGGATTGGGACAGTTGTTCAATGTGAAATATATGCTATAGCTGAAATATTTATATTACTATTTAGGATAAAAACTGTGGCTTTGATGCAAGATGTGACTTCTCCCTGGAGATAGATCCTGGATTTGACCCAGTTGAGTCGTTTGTGCACAATAGTCAGACGTCAGGGAGTAATTGCGGCTCATTTTTTCTTTGAAGGCAACTGGAGCACTTGAAGTTTTATTAAAATGAGCAGGGGCAGAGCCAGACTTTGTAAGGGCTCATTCCATCCCCTGCAGCGGGGGCATCTAATAACAGAATGCCTGGAAATGTGAAAATAATTTGTGAAAAATACGATAAAAATTCATCCTCCAGAGCCTCCATTCTATTCTGTATCTATTTGTTCTCCTCATCATTCTAAAAACAAGAACAGAAATGGTTGAGGATGACTATTTTCACTGCTGCCACCTTAAAAAGAGCCAAAAACTGTCTGATGTAAATATTTTTTAGCTACATACCACACCACTAATCTCTTATACCAAGAGTTCACAAAAGGACTTTTTAGTTAACAAATTTGTGAACACATCCCATAATAATCAGGGCTGCTTTTATTACAAATTAAAGATCTCCAACAGTCCCAAGTATATGTGATTTTTAAAAATACGAATAATTCTTTAAATTTAGGCCAACAGAAAAGCATTCACTTAAATTTTTTAAAGATTTCTAAGGAATAAAAGCAGATTTCTAAGGAATAAAAGCAGATTTCTAGGGAATAAAAGCAGATTTCTAAGGAATACAAGCAGATTTCTAAGGAATACAAGCTGATTTCTAGGGAATAAAAGCAGATTTCTAAGGAATAAAAGCAGATTTCTAGGGAATAAAAGCAGATTTCTAAGGAATACAAGCAGATTTCTAGGGACTAAAAGCAGATTTCTAAGGAATAAAAGCAGATTTCTAGGGAATAAAAGCAGATTTCTAAGGAATAAAAGCAGATTTCTAGGGAATAAAAGCAGATTTTGAGGGAAAAGAAATAGAGTTCAAGGGAATAAAAGCAGCTTTCTAGGGAATAGAAGTAGATTTTGAGGGAAAAGAAATAGATTTCTAGGGAATAGAAATAGATTTTGAGGGTATAAAAATATATTTTCTCAGGGAGGGTAGATTTTTAGGGAAGAGATGAAGATTTCTTGTGAATACATATAGATATCTAGGGAACATAAGTAGATTTCTAGGAAAGAGAAATAGATTTCTGGGGAATAGAAGTAGATTTCTAAAAAAAGAAATAGATTTATAGGGATCAGAAGTACATTTATAGGGGAGAGAAATATATTTCTAGGGAATAGAATTAGATTTTCTCAGGAAGAGTAGATTTCTAGGAAAGAGAAATATTATTTTAGGGAATAAAAGTAGATTTCTAGGGAGCACAAGTAGATTTAAAAAAAAAATAGAAATAGATTTCTGGGGAACACAAGTACATTTATAGGGAAGAGAAGTATATTTTTAAGGAATAGAAGTAGATATCTAGGCAATATAAATAGATTCCTAGGAAATAGAAATTGATACCTAGGGAATTGCACTATAAAATTCTAGGGAACAGAAACAGCTTTCTATGGAAAAGAAGTAGATTTCAGGGGAAGAGAAGAATATTTTTAGGCAATAGAAATAGATTTCTAGGGAAGAGCAGATTTCTAAGAAATAGAAATAGATTTCTAGGGAAGAGAAGTAGAAATGTAGGGACTAGAAAGAGATTTCCCAGGAAGAGAAATAGATTACTAGGGGAAAGTAGCAGCAATAGTACTAGTAGTGTAAAGAAATGTCTGTGACCTGTGTTGAGTGTCAGATTGTGTCTCAGAGCAGTGAGGGAGACAATGACTTGTTGTCAGTTTAACCACAAAACAACAAAATCACTAGTCTTCCACGCTGCTGTGGACGTCCTTGTATCTTTTTCTCCCAAATAACTGAGCAGCTTTCAGTTTTTCGAAAAAGCATACTCTGTCCCTATAAAATAAAAGATCAAATTATTACTGGTGTCAGCAGGATATTAGCTCTCTTGATAGGATACATAGTGATTAAACACCAGTATGATTGTCTCCAGGGTAAACCTTTCACTGCCGACTCATTACAGTCCTGTTGCCAAGCTACGCACCATACTCAAGGTGGCCTCCTTGAGCTAATGTATAATCCTGTGGAGACAAGGGAGGGCTGACTGAAGGAGCTTTTCAAAAAACCTTTCCTCAGCTCTCCTTCAAGCCAAACTTTCTTCTCCAGCACTCTCGTTCCTCTCAGGTTGAAGGCTGGGGTGTGTTTTTGTCGCAGGAGAACTGGCAGTCCTGAGCGGAGCGGCCTTCTCCTTGTGCTCGTGCAGAGATTTAATGAATCGGCTGGCAGCCTGTCAAGAAACCATCTATAAAAGTGCTCAAACTCATGCTCGAAGAAAAGAACACTTATCAAGTTCCTGTGCATGGGTTATTATTTCAATTACAGCAATTGCCTCTGTGCGACTACATCTAACATTTTTATATCTGTTGCCATCACGTATCTGAATTTACTGTTTCCTCTAACATGCAGATTCTCTACCTTGAAACGTGGACGTTCTGTGTGAACCTGCAGACAGTTCAGTGTGTTCTGGAGGAAGGATGAGGTCAGGGTTATCCTCAAGGACAAACTGTGTGATCCAAGGCAGCCGGTGACAGTTGTGCACGCTGAAACAGAAAGAAAACACTTGCTGACAGAGTCTTTCAGTCACAGTGACGTGCTTTTTGTGTGTTAATCTGTTCAGTGTCAGTTCGATTCAGCTGTCAATGAAGCATGTTAAGAGAAAATATGCTTATATCCTTCACACTTCAGCAGTTGTTTGTCTGTATGATAAAGTTTGCACTGATTAAAGGCTTTCGAGGCTTTCTTTAATCATGTAGATATTGGGTTTACAAGCAGAGCTGCAATAATTAGTATGAAGAAAGAAAATTCATCTGCAACTTTACTGATTGATTCATTGCTTAAGTCATTTGACCATAAAAGATTTGATGTTTGGATTGTTTAACTGAAAAGACATCAGCTTGTCCTTTTAGATAATGTGGGAGGCATTTCTCTCTTTTAACAATTATTCAAGAAAATAAACAGCAGATCAATTGATTATGAAAATGATTGTCATGTTGCAGCTCTGATTAAAATAAACAGCAGTAAAAAAGAGGGAACATTCAATACAATATAGTAAAACGATCTAAAAAAAGAAGCTGCGTACAGAATAAGTTAATCAGATCATTTCCCATCTGATTTAATTGATTATTTATTGGAGGAAGCTACAAAAGGCTGCAAAAACTAATTATTTCACATGTGAAAGTAGAACATTTTAACCCCATAAACCAGCTCCCAGCTGAAAACTACTGCATTCATGCAACATTTCCCCCTGACTTGCATGCACTGCACTCACTTCCACACTGTCCTTAAAGCCTGCAGGTTCCAGGTAGGGTCTTTACAATACGTCAATAATGATCAATAATTTAACATTATAAAGCAGCGTTTTGGACATCTGGAGTCAGCTTTTGAGGGAAGATGTACAGTCAGTTGTTTTTTACTGGCACTTAGCCATTTTGTTAATGTCTTTGCTGGACATAAATAACACTTGATGGACACATACAGTATTTCAGGGATGGAAAAATCATACTGGCATAATAGATGCTGCTTGATTTATATCAGAAAAAACACTTTAGCTGTAGGTGTAATATAACACATCACCCTATATATTTGGATTATCACAAGCTTATGCTATAACATTAAAAACAACATATTAAGAGTAATAAAAGGTTGTCTGCAGTAAAGGCTTGCTTCTTTATCTTTATATGTTAGTGTTCGTTTTAATGGCTTATTTTCCAGTTTCAAAGCGTGATTTCTTTTCTTGTGTGACGGAATAAAAAGAAAAATACATATTTCAGTCTTTTCTGTTGCTATCTGGAGCAATTTCATTGTGTGAAGTGATTCCTAGTGAGTGTAAATCCTGAGCGTGGACGCGGTGGATGATGTAAGTATTTACTGAAACTTGATAGCATGTCGGCCAACAGCACTGCCATCTCCTCAGACCCTCCACACAGACAACCCTGTGTGTGTGTGTGTGTGTGTGTGTGTGTGTGTGTGTGTGTGTGGACCGCACAGACACAATGAAACCCGATCTGCAAGTGTGTGTGTGTGTGCTTTGCTTGTATTTGTGTGTGCACAGATCTATGGTACATTGGTCTGAGGTGTGTGTGTGTGTGCCAGTGTGAGGTGTGCATGTTGGTAAATAAACGCCTGTTGTGTTGTGTTTGAAAAATAAAAAATTGTGCATAGTTTATGAATGTTTTTTGCGAGGATGATGATTTTTGCAGCATCCATGTGCAGGTTTGATGTGAAAAGCAGGGATGCGGAGACAGAATGGACCGGTTGCACAAATGAAAATCAATAAGAGAAAGCGGGTGACACTGAAACACAATGACAAGACATGTCATGGATTATAGGGAGAAAATGGGTCTTTGGATTAGCAGAGCAAAAATTGCTGCAATGAACAAGACAAAATATTGTAAAAAGGCGATACAGATATTCTCGGTACGTCTCAGTCAAAACAATAAAAACATACAATATAATGAGCGGCGCGCTGATTTCTCTGAAGGTAAAATTGTTGCCACTTACCATTTCTGAATTAGGCACCTGGGGTCATCCACAAGGGCGTCGATTGCAGGCGCACAAAAAAAAGAGCAATTTCACTGCACAAAGAGGAAAGAGTCAACAAAATTGAACTCACTTAAAGGAGGATTTTTTTTTTTAAATGTACGTATAGGCTCACAGAAAAGATGCTAAAATGCTTCAGGGTTGAGAGAATAAGAGCGGTGAAGGTGAAGAGGGCCAATCTCTAAAGCCCGGCGGTTAAAGAGTCGATGTTGGCCTCTGAGGGAGAAAAAAAAGACACAGTCTGTCTCCAATGGCCAGTGGAGAATACTGATAGATATGTTTTTGCTGGCATGGGTTATGTTTTTACTCAGAACTGACAGACAGACAGCCCCCATGCACACAGGTGCTATTCAAGGAAACTGTGTAAAAAGTGACGTCACAGAGAAAAATCTAGCCCACAAACCTTTTCAGCACTCAAGTCCCGCCTACTACATGTTGCTCTGTTCATATTTTTCCCATTTTCTCCCTTTCTCTGTCTCTCTGTCTCTGTCTCTCTCTCTCTCTCTCTCTCTCTCTCTCTCTCTCTCTCTCTCTCTCTCTCTCTCTCTTTTCACTCTTTGTCTGACTGTCTTTGTGGATTTTTTTTAGCACTTTCTCTTAAAAAATACATTTCAAGTATGAAGACACTGCAAAAAAAACAACCTTACAGGCAACTCTTTATCTCTGTTACAGTGTGTGTCGTAACCCCACACACACTCACACACACACACACACACACACACACAGACGTGGTATAGGTCGAATACGCTGCACTATATAAATCGTTCAGTGTTTGTTTTCATTTTACTGAATGCACAATACGGTCTGATGTGCTGTTTGTGTGGCTTTTGCAAATATGCTCGGCTCCTGATGTGAAACCACCAAATGAAGCTTTCCCCCAATTTTCATAGCCCTCCAGTTTGAAGCGCGGCCGTCTCTCTCTCTCTCTCTCTCTCTATCTCTCTCTCTCTCTCTCTAATGCTGAAACACCACTTTGTGAAATTACAGTACAATTTTGAAAAGTAGAAACAGGCAGCAGGCAATTCAGGTGCTCAGCCTCCGCAACAATGGAGTGCCGGCCTTGGTGAGGGTTGCTAGGAGATGGAGGAAATACAATGGCCTCCCCTGAAACCAAAGGCCCTTAAGTGGACTGACAGGAGTGAAAGCACACATACACACACACACACACACACATACACACTCACAAAATAGAGCGATGCAGGGGAAAAGGAGAGTGTAAGTGAAGCTGTGCACCTCTGTGTGTAGACGCTCGACCGAAATATTGCAGTTGCTGTTTGGAACATGAGGAGGGATTCGACTGAATCAGGTTTTTTTCTTTTGGCAGCACACACAAGAAGAAATAGAGTCCCGGACATGTGGAAAGCTACAGAACGTGCACGTATTGATGATGGAAGCTGTTGCTTCATGCACATATTGGATAAATACGTTTTTATTTTTGTAGACAGCTCTGGACAACCTGATAGCTGTAGATAATGTCTCAGACAGAGCAATGTATTGACCAATCACATGGTCAATAGAACAACAAGCAGTGGCTGCTCACGTCTGGCGGCCTGTCTGCTTCTCCATCTGTCTGTTCATTTCTCCGTCCATCCCTCCACCCTTACATGTGTCCATACATCTATCTGCTGCCATGTGTCCCCGACAGGGTTAGCACCATGCTAGAAGTTTAAACTTGATACCAAAGCTCAAAAATACTGTCTAATACTACTTTGATACCACTGGGTAAAAAATACAAAAAATTACACTGCAAAAAAGTGTTGTCTAAAAACAAGATAAAAACATTAAATCTGAGGGGAATTATCTTGCTGCATGGACAGATATTTTCACTTGACAAGATTCCTTCAATTAAGACTTTTAAATATAGAAATAAGCATGTTGAACACTTAAAATAAGAAATTAACTCTTAACTCTATGGAGTCTTGGACTATTTTGACCATTTTTGAATCCTTTTCATGTCTTTTTTGTGTCTTTTTTTGTCATTTTGTGTCATTTTGTGTCATTTTGTGTCTTTTTTTTATTTTATCTTGGTAAGAAACAAATAATTTGCAGTGCACTCTGCTGGGGCCAATTTATCTTGTTTTAAGAGTTAATTTCTTATTTTAAGCATTCAACATGCTTATTTCTAGATTTAACAATCTTAATTTAAGAAATATTGTCATGTGAAATTATCTGTCCACGCAGCAAGATCATTTCCCTCAGATTTACTGTTTTTACCTTGTTTTTAGACACTTTTTTTTTTTGCAGTGTAAAGAGGCATAATTTAAAAAAAAAACCCAACAACATTAGAACGGTTCAAGCAATGAGAGTAACATATATTTTTGGTGTGACACAAATATATATATATATATATATATATATATATATATATATGGTAGTGCAGAAACAATATTTTATAGGTTGTCTGACTCAAAGGTAGTGTAAAAATAATCCTCAAAAACCAATCAGTAACAATGACAACAATTACTTTTGGTTCTCTGAGTGATAGTATGCATTTTTGTTGTGGTTTGATGAATGAGGAGAACAAGCAGAGAGGTGGTTGTTAAATGAACATTTAATCTACACAACGTCGGATTCAGTTCTGGCTTCATAATGAATGAAAAGGTTACAGAGACTGAAGCTTCTTATATACTCATCATTGCACGGTGCCAGATTGAAGGTTGCTTAACATTTTGCTAACATGGTAAAGTTGTCAACATGGAATATATGTGGTCGTGTGTGGTCATCTTATATGGTCAGCCTGTCAATATCTTACTCAAGTGGTCAGTGGCGACACAAGTCTTGTTCCTCAAATACACACACATCTAATTATAAGTTTACGCTGAGCTTATGAATACATGGTGTGCAGAGTTACAAAGAATGCATCCTAACACTGAGGCAGTGTAAGACCACTAAATGACCACTAAGGGCAAGTAAGCATGTCGGATTAAAACAACAGTCAAATTGATTTATATAATTGCTACAGACAGGCAGGACTCCCACATTAATGTTTGATTTTTAGCCGCTAGCTTAATGATAACTTAACATACATCTAATGTTGATATTGGCTAATTACTATTAGTTAGTTATTATGGTTAATAATAAATGTGTGTCCTGGGTTAAGGTTTATGATAAGTGTTAAATACTTCTTTGTTCTGGCTTGTTGGACTTTCAGATGTTTGGCAGTTCGTTGTGCTTTTTACTTGGTTACTATCACTTTGTAGCTTTCTGTCACACCGCTGTGAGGTGGTGTTTTATTTTGTGTTCTGGTCTTGTTATTTCCTGTTTTATTTTGAAATAGTAACTCTCCTCTCGTTTCAGGTCACTTGGCCTTCCCCGTGTGTCATCTGTCTGATTGTCTCCCCTAATTATGATTGTATTCACCTGGTGCTCCCTTCCCTCCATGTGTTCCAATAGTCTGTGTTCACCTGGTGCTCCCTTCCCTCCATGTGTTCCAATAGTCTGTGTTCACCTGGTGCTCCCTTCCCTCCATGTGATCCAATAGTCTGTGTTCCCCTGATGCTCCCTTCCCTCCATGTGATCCAATAGTCTGTGTTCACCTGGTGCTCCCTTCCCTCCATGTGTTCCAATAGTCTGCGTTTCCTTGTCTTGGTCCAGTTTGTTTGACCCCGTCACCATACCAGCCAGTTATCTCCTTCTTGCCACAGCTTGTCTTGTTTTCGCCATTTTGGATTCCTCACAAGAGTGATTTTTCTTTGTAATTTATAAGTTTAGTAGCAGTTCTTAGTTTCATAGTTTTTTGAGTCAGTCGTTTTGTTTTTCCTCCCTTTGGAGTGATTTTGTGTTCTTTATTATTTTTCCCCCTTTAGTCCTGATCCAGTTTTTCATAGTGTTTTTGTATAATCTTTTATTTTTCCTATCAGGTTTTGTTCCTCCCTTTTGGAGCGCCTTTTGTTTGTAGGTGGTTTTTTTTGTTTTATTGTTTTCCCCTCGAGAGTTTAGTTAGTTTTCCCCTTATCTTAGATTAGTATTTATATATTTACTTTTTAGTGTAGATAGGTTCAGTGTTTTTCCTCCTTTGGAGCGACTTTTCTTTGTTTAGTTTTTACTCAGAGTCAGGTGTTTCATAGCCCTTTTCTTTCACTCTGTGAGGACTTACCCTGCTGCATTCTTTAAATAAAGAAACGTTTAAGTTCACCTCCTCTGCATCTGAGTCCTGACTTGAGCCTGGCCCGACACTTTCTTTGCAAATAGGCTTATCCAAATCTTTCATCTTGCCCTGGTCGCCTGCCTCATAATGGCGCCATCGTTCCATGCGGCACTTGTATTTTTTCATTTCAAGGTGGTCAGGAAGATTCTGGAAACGGCACTGTTGATAGATACTGCTGCAAATGAGTATCTAATCAGATACTAATTTTATTATAAATTTAAGTTAATTTAAGTATCGAATAGTATATAAGGATGAGATTTTTTGGACAAACCTAGTCCCCAAACATGCATCTATGCAATTAACTAGCTAATGATACATTATAAACCACTTCATGTCCATCTACACAAGACATGCAATAAAAAAATAATCTAACTATATTTATAGAATTGGATTGGAATGATATGCAGTTTTTTACTCTAACATCAATCAAATCCACCAAACTATAAAGCTGAAATCACATTTAATCCCCTTTTTAAGGCAAAACCAGTGTCAGCCTACTTGTAATTTTTCTTTTATTATTAAAGGAAGAAAAATGTATTTGGGGAACTTTCCCCTCTCTGCTGGAGGGGCGTACTGGTGTTTGATTAACAACTGCTGGCAGGTTGAGCTCCAGCTGCTCGAGAAAATGAGAGCAAAGGTAAACGAGCTTCACGCTGAAGATTACAAGTCAGTTTTTCAGCGTGTTGTCAGCAGGGGCATTAAATGGTAAGGACCACACCTACATTTAAATGGACCAAAGCAGCGTTCGAAGTGTAAAAAAATAAGTGCCAGTACTCGCCTTCACTCACCAATTTAAGGTATAAGAATATAATGCAGCGAGGCGAGTATTAGCTTTTAGATATGTATTCTCCTGTATTCAGCCCCCCCTGTACACCATGACTAAAATTCAAAACAGTTCCCTAGCTGCACAACTGTGTTGAGAAAAATGGTGTACTTGTGCTGTTGTGTATTTGATTTTTATGACTTTGCGAGTGATTGACCTCCTGTCCAGGTAGCAACCTCCCGGTCTGAGCACTGAAGCAAAGTGCCTTCAGCCTGCATTCTTTCCCAAAAAGTTCAGCAGGGGGCGCCAAAAGAACTCCGGTCCTATCTATCTCAATACAAAATGAGATTTCTCACTTGATTTATTAACTCCAAAAAAAATTCTCGGCAACATTAAGGTCTTAATTGCTAGTTTCAAATCAAATAATGGTCCCATTTTAGAAGAAAATTGATGATAAAGAAGCGTATAATTTGACAGGTGGCTAACAAGGCGAGCTGTCATCAGGAGAGAACCATGCGTCTCCACGGCAACGTGTACATCTAAACAGAACTTTGACCCTTTCACTAGAGGTAGAGAAAAAATCGATACTGCATAGTATCGCAATATTTTGCGCGGCGATATTATATCAATTCATGGTCGCCAAGTATTGATATTTAGCGTTCTGACGGACAGTGGGCCGGCAGTATTTTCGACGTTCGCCATAGCGGGCTCACTTTTAGGAACATACTGCAGCTTACTGGGCGTTTTTTCTGTGTTTCATTAAAAAAAATTAAGAGCAGTGAAGCTTAAAGTTTTTGAAAGTTTGATAAAATACTGCAGTTGTTGTCGTCCATACATGTTTGATATCAGTTGGGTTCAGTTTGACTGAATACTTTGTTGGTCAGTCTGTGGGTTTTACCATACCTGTCAAGTATCCCGTTTTGGCCGGGAAAGTCCCGTATTTTACCCTTCTTTTCCGCCGTCCTCACGTATTAGTATTTTCCCGTAAATCTCCCGTATTTTAACCATAGACTAGCCTCGCGATAACTGCCACCAGCAGTAACCTACTACAGGTACTGTAGATGGCAGTTGTCGCAAGGTTAGTGTGTGATGTCAGATCAGTGAAAACTGTAGACTGTATAACAAATAAACCTGGTGCGTCTCCAGTGGCACGCCTAGTAGAGGCTCCGTCCTCATGACTGGGTGGCCCGGGTTTGAATCCGGCTTTTCCACTCTTTCACTCTGTATATCTTTGTATCAATAAAGCTATAAAATGCTCAAAAAATATCTTTAAAAAAAAAAGAATAAATAATGGATGTGGTCACCGTGACGTCACCCATAGGGTTCTGACTAACTGATTAATCCAGGTGTGTCTGATTATTATTGTCATGGTAACTGAGGTCAGACACACCTGGATGAATCAGTTTGTCCAATAACGGCAGACAGGAAACAAAGGAGCTGGCTGAAGTTCAGGAAGTAGTGCAGCTATGCATAAAGTCAGTAGCAGTTTATAATCCAGTCCAATCCAATCCCCTTTATTTATAAAGCACAATTTTAGCAAACACAAGGTTTCCAAAGTGCTGCACAAACAATAAATACATAACACAATACAAAGAGATGTAGTAAACAATAGATCAGTAAGATGCAATGAATTAAAAATGGGATAAAAATAAACAAAATAAAATATGCATGAATATAATAAAAACAAAAAATCATAAAATCATAAAATCAACATAAAATCAACACTCTACGTGGTGTTACAAGCCAACGAGAAGAGGTGGGTTCTAGCTCTTGGCACTCTCAGGAGAAGCTGGTCAGCTGACCTGAGAGAGCGGGTAGGAGAGTAGGGGTGCAGCAGCTCAGAGAGGTAAGGAGGAGCAAGACCATTTAAAGCTTTAAAAGCAAATAAAATAATTTTAAAATGAATCCTAAAATGAACGGGCAGCCAGTGCAGTGAAGCTAAAACAGGTGAAATGTGCTCATACTTTCTTGTGCCAGTTAAAAGACGTGCAGCAGCATTTTGTACCAGTTGAAGGCGGGCAATGGAGGACCCACTAACCCCCATATAAAGTGCGTTACAGTAATCCAGCCGAGTGGTCACGAAGGCATGGATTACTGTCTCAAAGTGCCGTGTTTGCAGGAGTGGTTTTTTTTTTGCAGCTGCCGTAGCTGGAAGAAACTGGACTTAACCACAGCTTTGATCTGGCTGTCAAATTTAAGATTAGCGTCCACTTTAACCCCCAGGTTACTCACAATTGGCTTATGATGTTGTGCCAAAGAACCCAGATCAACCAGGGGGGGTTTTGCAGAAGAGCCACCAAAGACCATGACTTCGGTCTTTTTTTCATTAAAACTCAGGAAGTTTGAGGACATCCAGGCTTTGATGTCATGTAGGCACCTTAGGAGTGAGTCAATACAGTCATCTTTTTTGAGGGGGACATAGAGTTGACTGTCATCTGCATAACAATGAAAAGAAATTCCATGTTTTCTGAGAATGGACCCAAGTGGCAGTAGATACAGGGAAAAAAGAAGCGGGCCAAGCACAGAGCCCTGCGGGACCCCACATGAGAGAGGAGCAGTGGAGGACACAGAGTCACCGAGGCTGACACAGAAAGTCCGATGTGACAGGTAGGACCTGAACCATTCCAGTGCTGTGCCACTGATGCCCACCCACTGCTCCAAACGAGCCAACAGGATTTCATGGTCCACTGTATCAAAAGCAGCAGACAAATCTAAAAGCACCAGGACAACACAATGACCAGAGTCAGTAGCTAAAAAGATGTCATTAAAAACTCTTAAAAGCGCTGATTCTGTGCTGTGCAATGTTTTAAAACCAGATTGGAAGATCTCAAGAATATTTTTTGCATTTAAAGAGTCCATGAGCTGTGCATAAACTATCTTCTCTAGAATTTTAGAGATGAAAGGCAGTTTAGAGATGGGTCTGAAATTTGCCAAGACAGTAGGATCCAGCCCAGGTTTTTTTAACAGAGGCTGCACCGCAGCATGTTTAAAATTTAAAGGGACTACTCCAGAGGACAGACTGCTATTAATTACTGTGAGACAGGATGGGCCAACAGTGGGAAAAACCTAAGTGGTTGACAAGTGGTGATTTTTTTAGTGATTTTAGCTTTCTTGTACACCTGTCTTAAAATGTAAGGGGTACTGGAGCTTGGTTGGGGTGGTGGGACTGCTTGCAGCAGGCGCCGGAAAATGTCCTTTATTTTCAAATCTAAAACTTGACAGGTGTGGGTTTGACTCATCGTGGAGAAATAAAAAGACTGAAGTGAAATGAATAAAAAAAACAATTCTTGATTGAATTTAATTTTGTGGACACAAAATGCAGTTAAACAGTTAAATCACAATATAATGCTTAAAATCGCCATATCATCGTATTGTGACTCAAGTATCGGGATAAAATCGTATTGTGGGGCCGATACGCTGATTGAATTTAAAAATGTCTTGTTCCATGTTTGTCGGCTGTTCTTTTTTTTTTTTCCAGTAAGTGACATACATTTTGTTTTAGCATTAAGGGTTTATTTTTTAGATACACTCATCCTCAGGCCTTTCTAATCCAAATATGATCTCTCTCAGTTTCAAAAAACAATGATGACGATAGACGTAAAGCTGAACTCGATGCTTCAAACGGGGAGCCCACAAACCAATGTCCATTATTCATATCCAGTCTATGCTCCTGTCATTGTTCCAGTTGCTCATCCATCCTCAAAGATCAGCAATGTCAATATGTATAAAGGTAAAGCACAGCCACACTGCAAAAAAAATGTGTCTAAAAGCAAGATAAAAACATTAAATCTGAGGGAAAAGGTACTAAAAACAAGTGAAAGTATCTTGCTGCATGGACAGATAATTTCACTTGTTTTGAGTGACAACATTTTTGACTTAAGATTGTTAAATCTAGAAATAAGATCATAGTGTAAAGTTGAACACTGTTGTGTTTTGTGTTTTAAAAAAAAATGTTACCAAATAATTTGCGGTGCATAATAAATGGACCAGCCTGATATAGAGAGGGCAGAAAAGACAACTGCCGGCCGACAAAGCCAAGGAGTAAAATATAGAAGTACCGGTACTGTACTGACGGATATCAGCCCACTCTCAGCACTGGATCAGTGTGACATTTGCAATTAAGTTTACATGGGGCAGCTGTTCTACGACAGAAACCATCTTCAAAAGTCCCAAGTGGGATATTTACTGACATATTTTATGTTGTTGAACAGACCTTATCTGAAACTGAACTGAAACCCATTGACTTAAAGAGAATGGAACTGGAAGTGCTTAATTTCGTACTCATTTCCGGGTTGTAGGACTCATTCCTGCAACATTCTATGCTGGTGTATGGGGAAAATGCTTTTAGTGCCGCAGGAGAGTTTTTCAGTGCAATACTGCAAGTGGCCACTGGGAAGAATCGACTGTATGAATCAGGCGGCAACCTCTGAGCATGGAGGCAAACCAGGAAGTGCCTTAAGCTGAAGTCTACCGAAAATCTACCAAAAAGTTTTGCTGCAAAAAAAACACGTTTTGTTCAGTAAAAATGTCTTGTTCAGTCTTTGATTGGACAAACAGACACTCCAAGGAGTCGCTGCTTTCTGAGGTCAGTAACATACATTTTGTTTTTTGCAAAACTAACATCCAGTTAATGCTCCAATTAATGCTAACATGAATTAGCAGCAGCTTCTCTCAGTCAGGTTGAGGTGTAGAGAGGCTGTAGTCAGTGATCAGATCCCTCTCACTCCTCCACAGTCCAGATATGGTCTGCTCCCCGTATCGGAAACAAGATGGCGACGCAAGATGGCGACGAGTGAAACGCTGAACTCGAGGCTTCCAAAGGGCCACAAACCAATTGGTGACGTCACAGTGACTACGTCCATTATTTATATACAGTCTATATGTATGTATGACTGAGTGATGAATCTGCATCCAGTTCTATAATACTTCCACGGTGTCAGGTTGATGACATCACCGCCTTTAACAAAACAAATGGGGTTTAAAATGAAGCGACCTGATTGGCCATATGGAGACACATTGTTATTCTGACAATAACATTAAACCGAACAATATACATTTCTTCTCTTCTGTCTCTGATTTACCACAAAGCTTGTGATTCACAGAGCAGATATGTATGTTTACTTTTATTCAACATTTATATAAAAAACAATCACAAGTGCAGCAGCAAAATGAAGCAAAATGACCAAAAAAGCAGCATTAGTCCTCTGGGACTGACAGTTGCTACTGTGTTGTTCTTTTGCTACAGAACCCAATCAGGCAAGTGCACTCTGCCTGGAGGTTTTTGACTGACTGAAAGATAGAAAAAATGCATTATAGTATTTTTT
The DNA here is from genome assembly GCF_030273125.1 of Centropristis striata. Classification (NCBI taxonomy): domain Eukaryota; kingdom Metazoa; phylum Chordata; class Actinopteri; order Perciformes; family Serranidae; genus Centropristis; species Centropristis striata. The sequence goes on from NC_081524.1 coordinate 18,488,304, forward strand.
CTCTCCCATTCAATGATCCTCTTGACAATCTGAAGCATTATTCTGTAGGATAAACTTGAGCCCATCAGTGAAAATAACCTCATTAAATGTCTATTGTTAGCGGGGAATTTCAAAGATATTTCAGTGAAATTAGCTGTATTAAGGCAGCAAAGGCTGCATTCAAGAATGCAACGCGGCCAAAGGCAATGTCTTTATTTCTCTAACAAAAGCCATCACAATTTGAGGGTGCAGCTTGGATAATTACAGCCCATCGGTTCGGGTTTTTCTGGCCACGCCACAAACACTGTGCAATAAAATGAGTCGGCAGCAGGCACATGCTGACCTTTTGAGACATTTTTAACAACCCTGAAAATACTAAGAAGGCCAGTATCTTTCTGAAGTACTCCCCTTCCCCTCCAATCTCATTTCCCCCCTGCACATCTCCCTCATCTGTTGGAGAGAAACTGAAGTACCACTTCAAGCCAGTCGCTATTATTTGCTCCTTTCGGGGGCCCGGCCCCTGAAGTACTGCACTCAGTTAGGACCTGTAATGTAGATTCCATTTCAGCTGCTATTAGGCCTCATCGGCTATAGCAGATCCCTGTACGTTCGTTACTCCTCCACTGCTCTCTCCATCCTCCATGCCTCACCTCCACACGTGGCCACCCCCCACCCCCCTCTCCTCCTCCTCCTCCTCCTCCTCTTTTCATTCTGCCATCCCTCCACTCATCCTCTCATTCCTTCTCGCTCCTCCACCCATCTGTCCCCCTATCCCATCCTGCCATCTCTCCACTCCGGCACTCATCTGACCACCCCGGTTTCTTCCTCCCCCACTCTCTCTCTCTCTCTCTCTCTCTCTCTCTCTCTCTCTCTCTCTCCATCCACTTCACTCCACTCCACTCCCATCCCCAGCCTTGCCCCCAGGGGAGCCCTGCAAACTGCTTATTCAACAATCGGCCGCCATAAAGATATGTAATGACATTTTCGAAGGCAAAGAGGCCTGTGTGGTTTTTAATTCATATTTAATGGCTGTCAGGCTAAATAGCCCACTATCCTAAATGGGAGAAAGGCTGCTGCTCGTCCACTTAAGACTGAGAGCCGTCTGCCTGTGTGGATAGGATCTGCTGGCTGTCCAGAGCTGCTGCCTCTTTCTGTTTGTTAGAAATCACTCTGAATACAAGACACAAGCTGCTGAAGATTGAGCATAAATTATCTCACAGCAAGACGACAGAAGAAAAGCTTGTTCTTTAATTAACATCCCACATTATGTATTATAGAAGAAATCTGATGGAGTGGGTCATCCCTAAGCCATTAGGGAAGTATTCAGATCTTTTACCTCACTAAAAGTGTCACTGCCTACATTTAAAAACATTTTATTACAAGTAAAAGTCAACAAAATGTACATAATATGGCTTCTGTCAGGGTTATATTATTATATTGGTTCGTTATTATTTGTAGCTCAGTGTAGCTGGTTCAGGTAAAAAATAATGTACACTGTTTAATGTAGAACAATTCAACATATTTTATGAACTGATTATGAGTTTTGTGTGCAAAATCAAAATCGAATATCATCAAATAACTTGAAGTTAAAAGTACAATACTTTCTCTGAACTGTAGTGGAAAGCATCTACTTTAAATACATATTAGTACATGTACTTATTTGCTCTGATTATGTGCTTTGTGCTGTTTCACTCAAGATTAGCCAAAACTGAATGTGATTACCATGTGCCATAAACGGTGCCACCGTGACAACCTTTCATAGACTTTGACAGTTAAATCCCTTTCCATAGAAGCAGGAGGACTATGTCGCCCTGATGTTAAACATTTTAAATCGACACAGTCCTCACTTTTCTTTGTTTTGTTTATTTATTGAAAACTATGCCGTTTTGAACTGCTGTTCATTTTGAACCTGTGATAAAATGTGTTTATTTGGGTAACGTCTGGATTGAAATATTTGTTTTGGTGGATAGAAAATGCTTTTGAAATAACATTCAAACTACATACAACTCAAACTCTCAACTGGAGCCAATATTTTAGGTAAAAACTCCCCATATTCAACAGTTGAAAAGATTGAAAAGCATAAAAAAGCTCACAATGTCAATCCTAAAAAGAAGTCTTTAAACAATAAGATAGTTACATGAGCACATAGTAATACTAATAATTAAATAAGCACATAAAGTTATGGTCAGTAGGTAAATTATACTCAAAACAATATAAGTAAGATATTATTGCGAGACATAAGAAGAAAATACTTGGTAAGATTAATGTTTCTTGCAGTGTGGAGTCAACCTGCTCAACCAAATCCAGGAATACAGTGTGGAAGTAGTTGTTTTCAAACCCAACCCTGTTCTTTTACTCTAACTTTAGTCAAGTGGTTTTATTACCTAAAGTGAACCATTTCCTGGAAAAGGGGGCATGGTTAGGGTTATAAAAAACTACTTCCAGTAAAAGTAGCTTTTAACAGGACATGGGCAGGACAAGAACACAGATCATCCAGTCTTTGTTTGTTCCATCCATCGCCAATCATTCTAACTTGCTTCTATGCTGCGTCACTGGGCAGAGTTTCTTAGGAAAGGTACAAAATTTCAGTGCATTACTTTGTTGGAAGTCATGTAAGTGGGTAAAACATACAGATAGGTAGAGGCTGAGCATTTTAAGCTTCAAGCTTCTCTTACAAACCAGACATGTCGGTGGTTTTCCGACACAGAAAAACAGACACACTTGATATCTTGATGACTGTGGTGGTAAGAATCGCTCAAAATGTTGTGAATACATGACTTTAAAAACACTTGGTTGATGTGAGGCACCAAAACCACTTCCTTAACCCTGTGATGCACAACATATGGACAACCCTTCTAATGCACAACATGGGTCAAACATTACTCATTCATCCAAATTTGATTTAAAATTAAACAACCTAATACTATAATAATAGTAATTTGTTTCAAATAGTTACTTTCCACACTCATATATTTAATATATTTAACATGTTTGTGTATCATTCTGTCACACAAACAATGTATCTGGAAGGTATTCAAAGCGCTTCACTTTTTCCACATTTTTTTTATGTTTCAGCCGTATTCCAAAATTGTATTTAAATTATTTTTCCTTAAAATTATACACACAATACCCCATAATGAAATGTTTGACCCATGTTGAGCATCCGAAGCGTAGTCATACAAAAATGTTTTTTATTCAAAAAGTAAGAAATTAAAACTAGGATGTATGATGATCAAAAACAAGTTGATTTAGGAAAACCTGGAATACTGATAATAATGATGAAATTAATTTATTGCAAAGATATAGAAAATAAAAACTCAGTCAGGTCACTTTAGACCATGTTGTGCATCAAAGGGTTAAGGCTAGGTAACAGTAACAGGCTTAAAAAATACTACTTCCGGATATAACAAAGAACAACAAGCTGGAACACCACCCTCCCAGACCTACATTCAGTGTTGATGCCTCCTGCCACCCAGTCGGTGGACCTACATGGCTTTTAACATCACATTACCTCGTCACTGGACAAAAAACATTTCAGATCACATATTTGTGTTTTACTGTTGCCACTAGAGGTCACCGTCTCACAAAAATGTAAACTTCGGTCGTAATAAGCTTGCACAGACAATTTATATAGCTGTTTTTTTTGTGAGTGAGGATGATGTGAAACATCAGCATGTTAGCACCACACACTGCAAAAAAAGCCAACTTGTATTTTTTTGCCTAAAACAGTGATTTAAGTTGGTAAAACTTGGAAATATAAATTATTGACATTTAGGGCAATAATGTAAGTTAGCACAACAAAGGAAGCCAGTTGTCTGCTCAAAAACAAGTTTGTGAGTTGTTTTTACTTATATCTTTAAGTTGGGGTTCACAGCAAGGGACAATGGTTCTGCTAACTCTTATTTCTTTGTTGTGAAATGCGGGAAAACGGTGAAATTCTGTCATTAGCGAAAGCTAGCGGCTAACTGATGCTAGCGGCGCTGCTTGTTACAGCTACAAGAGTAGCTATTAGCGTATCAATGCTAACTCAAAATTGTGGTCGCAACATTAGCTGACATTTCATAGCGGCGTTACAATCATGCCAATTCAGCACATTGCAGAAGTAAGAATTAAAAGTTATTACAATGTAAAATTATAAGTTCAAAAATCTGAATTCAGAGTTGAGCAAACTCAAAAACAAAACTTAAAATATTTAGTTTAATTTTCCAACTTAAAATTTTATCGTAGTTTGTTGCCTTGAAATTTTGAGTTCACCCAACTTTTCTTTTTTTGCAGTGCATTTTAAACACCACTGGTGGTGTTAGCGTGGCTGCAGACTCTTAAGGCTAATTCATACTCCGCAAGAACAGAGAAATTTGTTTTCTCTCCCAGGGCTGCAAGAAAAGATTTCTGTTTCTTTTCTCTGTTCTTGACACATCATCTGGTCAGTTGTTATTGTGTGGTGTCCAAGGTTATAATAGTTAGTTTTAATTCGTTTTTAGAGTGAGTTTGTGAGTTTTAGTTAGTTTAAATTTTTTGGAAAATGGTTAGTTTTAGTTTTAGTTTTAGTTTTTTTGTAATGGGGTATTTGTTGGGTGTCAGATTTTAAAAAGTCACAGTAAGTCACAATTATTTTATTTCCTTTGTCTGATCCATCTCAGCCCCAATAAGTTTATTAAGTAAAAAAAAAAAAATTAGATGAAATAGATTTCATATCAACCAATAAGGTTTACTTATGAAAAAAGTTGACTAAGACGAAAACGAAGGACATTTTCACTATAATTTTAGTTAGTTCTGTTACCACAAAATACAGTTTCAGTTAGTTATCGTTTTTAAAAAAAACTCTCGTTTCTATTTTTATTTCAGTTAATGAAAATGTTTTTTCAATTCTAGTTTTCGTTATTTAGTTAGTTTTCATTAACTATAATAACCTTGGTGGTGTCCAAGAACTATTGTTTGATTGGTCAGAAATCTGAATTTGAATGAGACGTGTGCTGCAGTGGAAGGGCCCTGTGACGACTTCCCAGGAGTTCTGCAGTGAAGTTTCTCATGAAGTATGAAATGTCCTGGCCAACAAGAACATATTTCTCTGTTCTTGTGGAGTATGTATAGGGCTCTAATCTTGTCTGGGTTTTTCCAGAAACAATGGACGAAAGCTTGTGCACTTTCCTGTCATCCCTCTCCAGGCTTTCACTCACTCTGAGCTCAGTCGATGGCTGCTGCTGACCTCTGGAGCCCTGAGGTTTTAGAGGTTGGGCTGCATGTGGACTGTTTCCCCTGACTGGCTGGAAAATGTGAACAAGTGAGAATTGATCTGTTCCTATTTAAGAGCTTTACTGTAGGTGCTCTTAACCCTCTGGAGTCACCAATAACACCAACATTATCACATCATATGACTTCTTCATGATGTTATGGCGTAAAAACGAAGCAGTGTGTTTCCCTGCCATCAACTTCCCTCTAAAAATACTGGCTTAAAACTCCAGGAGGCCAGTTTTATGATGATGATAGGCCAAGTAAAACCGGAGATAAGGTCAAATATATTTAGTATAAAAATATAGAACTAGATGTTCTCCTCATTTTACCTCTTATATGAACTTGTGTCCACATTTGCAACATTTTGTTGTGTTTCTTTGGGTTCAAAATGTTGATACAGTAAGTCAAAGTGAAAAAATAATTATCAGGTCATAAAGGCAACATGGTCTCACAGGAATCCATGAAATAGCCACTGATTCGCTTAACTCAAAATCCGTGGAATTGCCATGGAATCACTCAAATTTCCGTGAAACTGACACGGATTTTGCTACAATGCAAGTTAATGACAGTCATATCCCGTGGCTATTCCAACATACAAAGTGATTATGTACATACACTGAGGGAATATTTAGAAAATAAAACATATATTTCTTGCTAGAAATGTAATCAAAATCCATTTTTATGCAGAAACTAAGTCAAAATATTGATTTTTTTTCACTAAAAATGAGAGAGGTGTCCGCCATGTTTTTTGTTCTGACCGCCAGAACCTTGAAAGTCACGTGTCTTGGAACAAACCAATAGGAAAAAATATCCATGGAATAGCCACGGGATATGACTGTCATTAACTTGCCTTGTAGCGAAATCCGTGTCAGTTTCACGAAAATTTGAGTGATTCCGTGGCTATTCCACGGTTTTTGAGTTAAGCGAATCCGTGGCTATTTCACGGATTCCTGTGAGACCAGGTTCCATAAAGGTGAGGTTGATGATAAAACAATGTTTACCACGTCATGTCGGTATCTTTATTTTAAGTGTTATATACAGGCAGAATGAAATAGATTCAAAAGCAGACAAAATAGCCCCGGACTCTAGAGGGTTAAGCAAGGCAGCAAATGAAGGTGCAAATCATCCATGGAAAATGTTAACTTGGTAATCTTCTCAGGATGAACAAAACAATAAAGTTAACACTGTGATGCAGAGATGCTTTCCGAACGCTGAGAGAAAGTGTGGCATTCACCGGCTGATTTGTGGTAATTACATGCTTGGCAGAAATTAAAACCTTAAGGTCCATTTATAATTTTAGATTGCACATTTGGTCTAATATTTGGCACGGCGGGGGCTCTGCGCAAATGTCTTTAAGCCTTTCAAAATGAAGTGACAGGCTTGCCATTTGGAATGACTTGAAAGTAATCATAGTGGTGTAACAAGTGAGAAGTGCTACTCGGTGCTCAATCAGACGTGATAATGCAATCATGTCCACCGAATAGAAATTGATTAAGTGTTAGTTAAAGTTAATTACAGACAAAAGACTCTCAGACTTTAAGCCATTAATATATCTCAAGAGGCATTGTTGTATATTTAGTATCCAAATGTAGACTATGGATATAAACCAATTGTGTCCATCCCAGCCAATGACCAACAAGCAGCAGCATTAAGTCATCGTCATCAAACAAAAGAGCCGGGGGTTGGGCAAAGGATCATCACTACTACAAAATATTGATGCCCCGGCTGCCTCGTATCATTTTTTTCTGAGTGGGGTCCAGGCGCTGAAATGTAAATAAATCTATCAGGGCAAGGAGCTGGGGGCTCCAGTTACCACTCCTAACAATCAAGAGGCTTTTCATGCTGCCCTGGAGGGCCATTCCTGTAACGCTAGCACACTGGAGAGAGCCACAAATCATCTCTCCCTCCCTCTGTCGCTCTCTCCTCCTCCTCCTGCTGTTTCTCCTCCTCCCTTTTCATCCTTTCACTCACACATAAACAGACCACTGTCCTCCGTTTCTCTTCTCCCCTTTTTCTCTTTCTAGCACCTCTCTTTCATTCCTAATGCTCTTCATCACAATCCCCTCATGCTTTCCGCTCTCCCACAGCTCTGGCTTTATATTCTCACTCCTACTCTGGGTTCTTCACAGCTTCCCGGCGCTCTTCACTGAAGCTCACACTACAGTAAAATGAACCGACTAGAGCGATTCTTGCCACCACAGTCATCAAGATATCAAGTGTGTCTGTTTTTCTGTGTCGGAAAACCACCGACATGTCCGGTTTGTAAGAGAAGCTTGAAGCTTAAAATGCTCAGCCTCTACCTATCTGTATGTTTTACCCACTTACATGACTTCCAACAAAGTAATGCATTGAAATTTTGTACCTTTCCTAAGAAACTCTGCCCAGTGACGCAGCATAGAAGCAAGTTAGAATGATTGGCGATGGATGGAACAAACAAAGACTGGATGATCTGTGTTCTTGTCCTGCCCATGTCCTGTTAAAAGCTACTTTTACTGGAAGCAGTTTTTCGGTTATATTCTGTCAATTATCATGCAAATTCTTGTGCATTACTTTTCGTAAGAAATTATTCAAACCTGATGATGAGAATATGTTGACTACAGCCAAGAAAACAATTTTTTTCAGTTTGGTTTGTCTGTTTCTCAGCAAGAATAGAGAACTCCTTCCCTTTTTTCATGACACTTGATTGAAGGGTGCATGGATCAAGAAAGAACCAATTAAATTTAGGAACGGATCCAAATCCAGGAACAGACCAAGGTTATTATAGTTAACGAAAACGAACTAAATAACGAAACTAGAACTGAAAAAAACATTTACGTTACTGAAAAAAAAAATAAAAACGAGAGTTTAAAAAAAAAAACCCCAAAAAAACAACTAATGGACTAATGGAAACTGTATTGTGTGGTTAAAAAAACTAACTAAAACTAACTAAAATTATAGCGAAAATGTCCTTTGTTTTCATCTTTGTCAACTTTTTTTGTACATAATCCTTTTTGGTTGATTGGAATCAATTTCTTCTATCTGGTTTTATGTCTTAATAACCTTATTGGGGCTGAGATGGATGAGACCAAACAAATAAAGGCAACATTTATTGTGATTTATTGTTTTTTAAATCTCGCACCCAACAAATACCCCATTACAAAAAAACAATAACTAACACTAAAACTAATAAAAACTAAGCATTTTCCAAAAAAATAAAAACTAATTAAAACTAGCTGAATTTGAAAACAAAAATTCGCAACAAAATTAAAACCTTGGGACAAATACACAATTACTTTTCAATAGGGGCATGTGGTCATCTTTGCACATCAAGAGGTGTTATATATTTTCTATTATTTACATTTTTGCAATTAAGATTCATTATACTGATAAGCTGTCAAGAATGTCATCCAAAATAAAGGACAAAATACAATGTTTGTACTGTAAAAATCTTTCAGAAAAACACCCATTAGCAGAATGATTGCATTGTCACTGCCTTCAAAAACCATTACAAATTAAAATTTCAACAGTTTTCTAATCTTACATTGCTAAGGTTTGGGGTGAGAAGTGATATGATTCTGGTTAAGAAAGTTTTTGGTTTGGTGAGAGGTTCAGGGACATTTGTCAATAACCATGTGATAAAGGTGAGGAAATGAGTTGTGGTCATGGGTAAAATAAGTTGATAAGGTTACAACAACAATGACAAAGTCCAAATTTTTTTTTTACCGTCACACTATTTAGAGGGCTTTGTGACTTGAAAATAAACATGTTCTGTGTGTAACAGGCTGGAACAGGGCTGGAGGGCTTTTTGATACCAAGAGCCTCAAAATGGTTTAAAAGCGATGAACAGTTTTATGTGACTCAGTACAGCCTCTGTATTTGTTTTGTAAAGAAGGATGCTAATGACATGTTGAGTCTCACAAAGATACTGGAGGCGTTTCAATGAGAGAGGAGAGCACTGGAGAAGTTTAACAAGGTGAAACTGAAGCAAGGTTATAATAGTTTTGGATTTTTTCATTAGTTTTAGTTTTAATTTCATTGTGACTTTTGAGTTTTTAGAGTGAGTTTGCTAGTTTTAATAAGTTTTTATTTTTTGGAAAATGCTTAGTTTTAGTTTAGTTTTTATTAGTTTTAGTGTTAGTTTTAGTTTTTTTGTAATGGGGTATTTGTTGGGTGCGAGATTCAAAAATGTCACAATAAATCTTTATTGTTTAATCTTTATTTCCTTTGTCTGATCCATCTCAGCCCCAATAAGTTTATTAAGTCATAAAACCAGATAGATGAAATAGATTTCATATCAACCAAAAAGATTTACGTATGACAGGGGTGGGCAACTTAAATGCTGGAGGGGGCCACAATTTTTCATGGACACTACCACAGGGCCACATATAGGACCGTGCACCAGATATGATGAAACTGCAATTTTAAATATGTTTACAGTGCAGTAACTTAACATATTTCTTGCTCAAATGCATGTACACTGCAAAAAAGGTGTGTCTAAAAACAAGATAAAATACTAAATCTGAGGGAAATGATCTTGCTGCATGGACAGATAATTTACCTTGACAAGATCTCTTAAATTAAGATTGTTGAATCTAGAAATAAGCATGTTGAACACTTAAAATAAGAAATAACTCTTAAAACAAGATAAATTATCTAACAATTCTAAATCTAGGTTTGTTTTATCTTAAGAACCAAATAATTTGCAGTCTATAACAGTATAAATAGGAATATAAAAGGTTTGAAATAAAAAATAACCACTTACTGTGATTTCTTTTTTTTTCAGTGCAAGGACAGCAGACCAACATTAATTGCAGGAAGTCATTTTGAGCATTTTTACACTGCACTTTTAAGATTTCATGCTCAAATGCATGTAGTTGTACTGAGGGCCACTTCAAGTGAGGGTGAGGGCCATATGCAGCCCCTGGGCCTCCAGTTGCCCATCCCTGACATATGAAAAAAGTTGACAAAGACGAAAACGAACATTTTCACTATAATTTTTGTTAGTTTTAGTTAGTTTTGTAACCACACAATACAGTTTCAGTTAGTTATCGTTTTTAAAAAAAACTCTCGTCTTTATTTTTATGTCAGTTAACGAGAATGTTTTTTCAATTCCAGTTTTCATTAACTATAACAACCTTGAACTGAAGGCAACAGTGTCCTCATACTAAGTTTGCAAAGGAGGAGAGGAATATACCACGAAAGAAATAGACATTCACAAGGTTAAAGATGTAGTGGACAGGCTACTCTCATTCGTTGTACGTACGTATGTAACCCACGTAACTGTGACACTACTGTGTCACAGTAGAAGTGAGATGGTTCAGTTATCAATTAGTTCCTGTATCTGTGTCATGTAGGGTTAGTTTCTGCCATGCCCCTTTAGGAGCAAGGTTATTAGAGTTAACGAAAACTAACGAAATAACGAAAACTAGAATTGAAAAAACATTTTCATTAACTGAAATTACAATTAAAAATGAGAGTTTTGAAAAAAACGATAACTAACTGAAACTGTATTTTGTGGTTACAAAACAAACTAAAATTATAGTGAAAATGTCCTTCGTTTTCGTCTTTGTCAACTTGTTTCATACATCATCCAGTGTTTGTATTTCTCCACCGCTGACTGTGTGTATTCCTGCTTTGTGGGCTTTCAAGAGAAGCGTGAGTGAAATTACCGTAATGACACCATGTTGGCTGTAAAGAGCAACTTCTGAGCTTTCAGAAAACATTGAAACTTTCCTGATAGCACAAACTGTTTAGTTATTATGGTAAAAGTGTCGCCAGCGCAACAATCTGTAAACTCTAAATCTCTAAAACTGTGGATGTTGTGCTTTCACTGTGTGCAAGTTAAAGTCTTCAATTCAAGCATGACATTACAAATCAAATGCGGCGGCGCTGAAAATCCAGCAGCGGCAGCAGAATACATGTAGGGGAAACACTGCATAATCCTTTTTTGTTGATATGAAATGTATTTATTTAGCTCAAACTTAACAGCTGCTGGTTAGTGAACATGCAGGAACACATGGTAAATATGTTTACTGAGACTGGGATGTCTACACTCCAACCTAAATTCAAAACACCTGGAACTGTAAATTAACAACCTTATTGGGGCTAAGATGGATAAACCAAAGGAAATATAGGCTAAATTTATCATGACATATTTGAATCTGGCACCCATAGTCCATTACAAAAAAACTAAAGCTAATAAAAACTAAACTAAAAGTAAGCATTTTCAAAAAATAAAAACGAATTAAAACTAGCAAACTCACTCTAAAAACTAATAAAAACTAACTGAATTTGAAAACAAAAATCACAATGAAATTAAGTCTAAAACTAATGAAAAATCCAAAACTATTATAACCTTGTTTAGGAGATGAGCCGAGGTCGGAGTCTATTGAGTCTTTTGTGTCAGAGTTACAAAAAGTAAGTACTGGACCTATTTTTCACAAGCCACATGTCTTCTGAACATTCTGACACAAAAATAGTCCCTAGAGACCTGTCTCCATCTCAGCAACACACGATCTGGCAAGATAGATAGTGTTACCCAAAGTCTAAGCAAGAACATTGTATCTTAGGGCGCTTTCACAACCCAAGTCAGTTTGGTTCATCCAAATCAGAGTGAAATTGATACATTTGGTTCGTTTTGTATTCAGTCTTGTTTCTTTCACAGTGCAGAAATATAAGTGGACCAAATAAAAATAAAAAGATTTGAAGAGGGGCGTGTACGAAGGTGAAGGGCTGAAATCTACTCAAACTCTTATTTGTGATTGGTTGAAAAGTTGGAGGTGAAAAATGTAAACACAGAAATACACAAAGCAACATAGAACTGAGTGCAAACGGAGGATGTGTGATTCTAGCGGCCGTTATCTATAGAGAAGAGAGCCTCGATGCTCCTACCACCATCTGATTCTACCACCAAGACAAATATTAAGTTATTTTGAGCAATATGTTGATAATTCTGCAATGACAAATTAGTGTTTTGGTTAATTTCCTTTAATTGGGTCAGATCCCGGTCCGATTATTTTCACAGTGCAATCTAACTACATTAGGGTCTGTTTGGAAATGGACCGAGATCCTCTCTGCAAGTGGTCTGGGACTGGTTGTTTTTGTCCACACCAGAGTACGATTAAGCGTTCACAAGCAACCAAAGAACCGTAACAAGGATTTAACCACCAGAGTTCCATTAAAACGGACTAAACTTTGGGTTGTGAAAGCGCCCTTAAACTGTTAACGAACATCCGAGCTAACTTATTTCTGTAATGCTAAATGTGACCGATAACTGTGTAAATAAAAAAATATATAAATAAATTCTTGACGTTCACAATACTTCCAAATGAGTGGTGGGAGAGGCGGCGATGCTAGGGTTGCCAACCGTCCCTTGAAAAACGGAATCGACCCGTATTGAGAAACAAAAGCACCGGTCCTGTATTGAGGTGAAAAGGTACGCACTTTGTCAAATAGTCAGTAAATGCCAATGAAAAATGAATAACAGGGGGCTTTATATGTAAACTTACGGTAAACTTGTTCCCAGGCCCCGTCCTGCTCTGTGACCAATGAGCTGACAGCATATTCACACACGAGTATGACGATACAGAATGCGCTCATCCCATTGGTCCAGGAGAAGATAGCAGAAGACAACAAGCAGTATGCGTAGGTTACAACTGACACAGACGCAGACACTGCTTTACGGGGTGATACACCTTTGACCAATAATGCCACTAGTACTCCTCTGAGAAAAAAAACTGAAAATTATGCAAAAATACTGAGGTATGGGAATAAGGAAACACCTGGGCAACATCTATAAAGTGCACTGCACGGTGTGCCGGCGCTCTTTTTCCGTAGCCCATGGTGGACTGACTGATCTCAAACAACATTCTTCCAGTACTGCAGTCACGCCATGTGCACTTTAAATTTTAGTGCGCAATTACATTGTACTTTACGGTAGCCCGTTTGTCAGCTGCATGACTCTATCAATAATGCTATTCATGCTATTGTTTTCGTATTCATTCTGAGGAAATGGGAAGTGTGTACAATTCCATTGCATGTAAGTGTAATGTGCTTATAATTTTCCTTATATCTTTGGTCAGGTGAAGTAGTATAAAGACCAAAAAAATGCACAAAGACGGGAGTACAAGGCAGTTGGATGGGTCAAACACACACAGGGCTTTCATCCAGGACAGCTGTATTTGTATTATGTGAAACCAAAAGTCAATGCCAGCTTATTTTAACCTACTTTTGTTACGTAAGTTATATAAAAAACATACTTATTTGAACCCGGGTGCAGGAATACATCTACATTCTGTATGCAGGAGAGAAGAGATTTATTTGATCATCCATCAGCTCAACCCTCACACCACAATATTTTAGTGCCAGCTGTCTCTGCTGTGCTGTTTACCCCAGACTACTCTTTTGTGGTGGAGAAATGGATTTGCTTTTAAAGACAGCATGCTCTTTGGAGAGAATTTGAGGAGAATGGGTAAATGTAGGTGAGGGTGAGGGGGTTTTGTTCGGAGGTGAGAAAGGAGGTTTTCGCAGCCATCGAGTCTGCGGTATTGATTGAAAAACTTTACAAACCTCCTGTACACATCTTGGAAGTGGATGCCATTTTATTCCCAGCCTTCACACAAATAACATCTGTAGCTGCTCCTCGTTTGAGTGATGATGCTATCTTGGTCCCCTGATCAATGACGGCCTGAGCCTGTCATTGATCTGTCTGGCTGAGGGCTCGGGGACTCTGGACCCGTTCTGTTCTGACCCACAGAGGCCGACCGGGGCACACAGGTCACGGCCACAGTTTGGACTGATGCCGCCAGAGGTTAATATACAGCGGGTAAACATGAAAATGTGAAACCAGGAGAGACGAGACATGTCGATGCTTGATGATTTTTTCAAAACAATCAATAGGTGGGGAAGCAGAGGTGGAGGCTTTCCTTACTGTCACGTGAATGATCAGTTTGACATTATTGAGTGTGCTTGAAAAACACTTTTAACTCACTTATGACAAAATCAATTTGAAAATGTTTATTCACTGAAAACAAAATATAAAAGCTGAAAGAAGACAACATTTTAGTTACTGCACTCTGTTTATCATTACTATTAGAACCTTTTACAGCAAAACCAGAGTGCAGTCACTACATTTTCGGGGTCAAAGGTCAAATAACTCATCATGATTTGTGGGCATAAAAATTACATAATAATAATCATAATAATAATAATAATAATAATAATAATAATAATACATTACATTTTTATAGCGCTTGCAGAAGAAAACAGAACTAAACAGAGATGAGAGATAAGAGTTCAGGTCTTGTAAGCTATTTTGAAAAGGTGGTTTTGAGTTGATTTTTGAAGGCGTGGAGTGAGTCAGAATTGCGGATGTGAGTAGAGAGGGAGTTCCAGAGGGTTGGGGCAGCAGTGGAGAAGGCTCTGTCGCCAACCGTATGGTGCCTGGTCCTGGTGATGGAGGTCAGTAGGTTGGCATCTGAAGATCTGAGGTTGCGAGTGGGGGAGTGAGGTTGGAGGAGATCTCTCTACAAGACTACTTTTGACTATTTTATGACTGCTTTACTGTACATTCTTTACTGTATATATTTCTATAACATATTCATTCACTGTATATATCCTATAGCATATTCAATTCATACCTGCACTATATTTATACAGTGTGTTCATATGTACATACCTTGCACTTTACTACCCTGCACTTCCAGTTAGATGCTAAACTGCATTTCGTTGTCCTAGTACTTGTACTCTGTTCAATGACAATAAAGTTGAATCTAATCTAAACATCATCAATACATGTAGAAATAAGTGTCATATCACTTACCTACCTATAACACATTTGGCTGGCCAGTTGAAACACGTTAATAAACTTTACAGCAGTTTTTCCCAGTGTCACCCTTTGCGTACACTGTAAAAAAGAAAAGTTGGGTGAACTCAAAATTTCAAGGCAACAAACTTCGATAAAGTTTAAGTTGGACAATTAAACTAAATATTTTAAATTTTGTTTTTGAGTTTGCTCAACTCTGAATTCTGATTTTTGTCAACTCAACTGTAAGTTGTACTAACTTATAATTTACATTGTAATAACTTTTAATCCTTACTTCTGCTAACTTCTGCAATGTGCTGAATTGGCACGATTGTAACGCTGCTATTAAATGTCAGCTAATGTTTCGACCACAATTTTGATTTAGCATTTATACCCTAACAGCTACTCTTGTAGCTGTAACAAGCAGCGCCGCTAGCATCAGTTAGCTGCTAGCTTTCGCTAATGACGAAAAAACCTGTTTGTGTTTAAATGTTGAAAATGTGAAGGTTGCCTTCTCCAACAAACGACATACGACACTACACAACACAACTCAGAATAAAATTCCTGTATCATTTTAATCAATTTAATTAAGGGTTGATTACCTGTGTGGACTCAAGCTCGAGGCAGCACACAGCAGCACAGCCACAATGAGACTTCAAGTGCAGTGCCAACTCGGAAAGTTGGCTTTCCCGCATTTCACAACAAAGAAATAAGAGTTAGCAGAACTATTGTCCCTTGTTGTGAACCCCAACTTAAAGATATAACTTGTTTTTGAGCAGACAACTGGCTTGCTTTGTTGTGCTAACTTACATTAATACCCTAAATGTCAATAATTTATATTTCCAACTTAAATCACTGTTTTAGGCCAAAAATTACATGTCGGCTTTTTTGCAGTGTACTGTATCCATTTCCCCCGACACATCTACAAAATACACAGAACAAACTGAAGCGAGCTGAGAGTTGAGATGTGACAGACGGGGGACAGTGACTGTCCAGGTTGAGAGTACAATCCTGTGGTGGTTGGCCTCTGTCTAAACCACTGGACAGCACCTTGCATTATTTTGCTGATCAATGCCCAACTGGTTTGGAAGTGAGCTTTATATCATCAGCATCTGTTGTCACATGAAAAAGTCTCTACTTTCCAGCTTACTTTTTGTAAGCGTGGGATAATGGATTTAATATTTTCCTAGGCGTGTTCCTGTCCCTGACACAGAAAACCATCCACCATCAATTTACTGTAATTACTGGCAGGCCTCTGGTGGGCCACCTCTCCCAGTCTGGTGGCCGATCCCCATCCATCCTGTAGAAATGGCAGCTTTATAGCCTCCTTCCAGGAGCGTCTTCGGTCGGCCAATGGGAATGGGCAACTCTCTGAACAAAGGCAACAAAGGGGTACATCTGGTTGATAAATGAAGATGTTGCCCAAGGGTTGTTGGTTGTGTTCACGGTCAGTACACTCACTAATTAAATCATTATCCCGCAGTCATTCATGCTGCTCAGAGTCTGTCTCGCTCCTAGTCAGGATGTTGCTAATTACTGTGCTGATAACTGTGTTTAAAAGCTGTAAATGACTGTGCTATTGCTTAAATGTCTCACTACATAAAGTTCCTATGAGTTTGGTGTGGTAAAACTACCATAATAAATAAATAAATACCATAATATTATGAAGTGACTGAGTTTTGTAAGATAGGATGAAGTGGAATATGAAATAATACACCCACAAATGTTTGTTTGTTTTCTTGCTATTTTCAGTCATTTTTAGCTTTATGCTTTTATTTGATGCTACTGGTATGTCTATGTGAAATATCTAAACAACTATTTGATAAACTGCCTTTTGTTTTGAATAGACTTTCATTCTACTGACTTTGGCAATAACTTTTACTCTTGTACCACCATTGACATTGTTCTATGTCTTTGTTTTTGCCAGTTGTGCTCAGCCAATAGTCTTGTTTTACAGTTTTTCTCAGTTGCTTTGGTGCATTTTACACTTAACTATTAACATTTGCACAACAGTTAATGCATTTCTCAAAACAATTAGTACAAACTGCAAAACCTAGTTGATAACCTGCAGAAGCGTGTCACTGTCTCTAAATGGATCATAGCTCATTCCTCAAAGCAAGTATTCATGTCAGTGAAAGTGTCAGTGACATCAAGATGAAAAGTCCATGTTTATGAACAAGATAGTCAAATGTCTCTGTCATGTTTTCATCATTCATTCATTTCATTATTACTCTGGAAATGTTTTACAATGCTAAACAGTCAGATCTTGGTGACGCTACCTGAAAATGCTCCAGCCAGAAAACTACAGTAAAGTTACACATTACTGTATTTAGTGAGGTAACTGAGTACAACACACTGAATATGTATGTTTCACATTTTTACTGCATATGCTCTTTGCAATTCTAATTTATTTACAGCATTGTGCAAAAGGAAAAAAACAGCCTTATTACCAACAAACATGACGTCCCTTTGGGTAGAGCTGTGACAGTCCAGCGTCACAGTGTTGTAGAAATGGTCCACACTATGTCCTGATGGTTCATATATGTTGTAAAGTGTTTATGGGTTTATGGATTCAGCTCTGAGTGATTGTAGAGAAGTGGCTTATCATTGGTTCAACTAATGCTTCACACATCACTTCTCATCAGTGAAAGCTGAGGTTCACCTGAGAGAAATTGTTCAATTCCGGAGACATTTTCAGTAAAAAAAAAAAAAAAAAAAAAGATACAAGAAATGTATAAAATTTGCTTTTGCTTACGAATTGATAACTAGTTCAACATTTTTTGTATGTAATAGCTCAAGCAATGAAAAGAGGACTATTAGTTTTATATGGAATGACTATCCAGCATTCACAAGTATAGTTAATTTTGACTGACATGACATAAGCAAATGATAAAGTTATAAAACAGCAGAGAGTTTTATGAAAGCACTTGATGACTGTCCAAAAGTATTTGTAATGTGTTGTTAGGAATGAGAAACTGCTACTATGATGACCACAAATGACTAAATGTTTGAGGGTTTCAGGTTGAACTAACTGTTGTGCAAATGTTAATAGTGATGTGAGAAATGCACCAAAACCACTGAGAAAAACTGTATTATTATGTCTTTCTCCCACTCAGGCCTGTAATGCCGGCTGTCCTGATTCCTGTCCTCCTGCATGTTTAAAATAAACTAAATGGGAATAAGAGACTATGACCAGACGATGATAACTGTCGCTGTGCTGGTTGGTCCACTCAGTTGTGACGCCCGAGTCCTACTTTGATAGGCCTAACAATCGTACTGTGGGTCCCCTCGTAAAATCCATCCTGCATGGTGAATGATATTGGCAGGACTGGTGATTACTTCTAATGGCCTGAGAGGAATGATATCTTCCTCCCACATAAATAAAATAAAAATGTTTTGATGATGCTCTGATTGAGCCTTGGAAAAGCAACTCTCTGGCTGTTGTTGATGTCCTCCTGACGATCAAGACTATTCAGATTCTTTCAGATGGAAACTTTCAGCTCATAATCCTTTTACATGCAAAGCTAATGTGGAACCGTCTGTTGCACTGCACATGTTTAATGGCAGACTGCATGACATAAATACTATAAAACTAAGTCAAATTAAAAATGCAGCATACTTTTTTATTGCATCATTATCATTCACTCTCTTCAGAATAGAGATAGAGTGCATGTTAAGCTGTGCAAAGTGTGTATATGTGCTATATGCTGACATGTGCACACACGCAAAAGATGCACACATGCAGACACACACATTCTTGTACTTCTATCTTTGTGAGGGCCCTCATTGGAATAGTGAATTCCCTTGCAAGGTTATAATAGTTTGGGATTTTTCATTAGTTTTACTTTTAATTGGGTTGTGAATTATTCAAATTCAGTTAGTTTAAATTAGTTTTTAGAGTGAGTTTGCTAGTTTTAGTTTAGTATTCTTTTTAAAAATGCTTTAGTTTTAGTTTAGTTTTTATTATTTTTTTATAATGGGGTATTAGCTGGGTGGGAGATTAAAAGAGGTCACAGTAAATTTTGCCTTTATTTCCTTTGTCTGTTCCATCTTCATTCTGGATGAAAAAAATTGACAAAGACGAAAATGAAGGACATTTTCACTATAATTTTAGTTAGTTTTAGTTAGTTTTGTAACCACACAATAAAGTTTCAGTTAATTATCTTTTTTTTAAAAAAAACTCTCATTTGTATTTTTATTTCAGTTAACGAAAATGTTTTTTGAATTCTAGTTTTTGTTATTTCGTTTCATTTTCGTTAACTATAATAACCTTGTTCCCTAGCCCCTTAAGTTAACCCTTAACCTAACCTTCACAATCACCACTAAATGCCCAACCCTAACCCTGACATGAACCTACTTGTAACCTTAACCCTAAAACAAAGTATGAAATCTAAAAAAAAGCCTTTAAAGTGTAGGACCGGCCGAAATATCCTCATTTTGCAAAAATGTCCTCACTCTTTTGGTTAAAAACGTGTTCTGGTCCTTACTATGTAGGAAGTACAAGAACACACACACACACACACACACACACACACACACGAGCTGGTCCCTGGTGCTTCACTCTGCAGGGTTCTGCCTGGCTTGGAAAGAGCTACACTGACTCCTCCTGGTGCCGCTAACAGCTGAGCCGTCATTCAGATCACAGAGCAGCAGTCCATCCTGCCAGGTTGATGCACAGCGGTCGCCAGCAGCTTTTTTTTTTTTTTTCAACCAACAAGTTGCACAATGAAATACAGGGAATCTGTTGTTTTACCACAAATGAACAAGCTGTGCACTGCTTTGAAAGTGTCACTGTTGTTCGAATGATGAACGCAAAAAAAGCAAATGATGAAATGATTAAATCTTTAAGGGACAGGATGGAATTTTAAAAGGACCAATTAACCATGTTCCCTCTGCAGTGTACACGTCTTCTTGAGTTCGTGAACCCAAAATATGTTTTTATGAAGCAGAGTTTAATCTGTAGAAAAACTCTCACAAGGCTGGTTTTGCAAAAAAAAAAATGGACCAGAGAGCAAGGTTATTATAGTTAACGAAAACTAATGAAATAACGGAAACTAGAATTGAAAATTCACTTTCGTTAACCAAAATAAAAATAGAAACGAAAGTTTTAAAAAAAATTATAACTAACTGAAACTGTATTTTGTGCTTACAAAACTCACTAAATTTATGGTGAAAATGGTCCGGGTGGGTCCGGGTGCCATAGTATAATTCCTTTTTCTGTCCAAACGAAAATAGGAAAAAACAAAAACAGTGCCCCCTTTTCCTTTTTTCATTTTAAACCAAAAACGGAAAAACAGATTTTGCTATCAGCATCAAAAAACGAAATAACCAAAAAACCTAAATGAAATAATGGCCATTATTTGATTTTTGCAAATTCCTTTTTTCATTTTTTCGTTTCGCATTTATTGATATGACCTCGGACACATCGGAAGCGGGATAATAAAAGTCCCGTCAAAATAAAAGCCCCGTATTAATAAGTACTTATTATCGAGCATAAAAAAGAAAAAAAAAGTATCATTATACACTAATATATGCTACTGTTCTCTGAACCATGCACAGTTCACATTTATTAACATAATTATTATTGATTATTAATTATAATCATAACTAATGCCGGCGGGTGAGCCTGACGTTTGGGAAGGCTATCGGATTCGGACCGAAAATGTCCTTCGTTTTCGTCTTTTTCAACTTAATAAATAAAGGAAACATTTAGTGTGACTTTTTTGAATCTGGCACCCAACAAATACCCCATTACAAAAAAACTAAAACTAATAAAAACTAAACTAAAACTAAGCATTTCCAAAAAAACAAACAAAAAAAAACTAATTAAAACTAGCAAACTCTCTCTCTACTAAAAACTCATTAAAACTAACTGAATTTGAAAACAAAAACTCACATTGAAATTCAAACTAAAACTAATGAAAAATCCCAAACTATTATAACCTTGCCAGAGAGAGGACCCTGAGGAAATATTAGGAGGACAAACATATCAATCTTAACTCTTGTGTAGTCTTAATAATCTTTGTACTCCCCTTGTCTTAAGGGTAAGAATGGCCCGCCATTACTAACTTAACTCCTTAAATACAGCAGAATTATTGTATTTACAACCCCGAATCTATTTTCCCACGAAGAAACAACCTGTAAAAACATCAAAAACTTTGAATATCTGTACTGTACCTTTTTACAGTTCAGAATAACTGAAGTGACTTGAACTCCTTTGGCATTATAGTTATAGAAATTAGTGACAAAATATTAAGCATTTCCCCGACCTGCAAGGTGTATACAACAACAATAAATAGGATGGAAAAATTTAGGAAAACTCATCAAATTTCGATATAAACATAGATCATTTAGAGGTTTTTTTTGTTGGAAAACATCGTGACAGGATAATTTTTCCCTAAGACAACAAAAGGGTTTATGCAATAAAAAGTCTCTCCATGCATCCATAATGTATTTCCAAGAGGGAAACTGAACATTTAGTGAGTAACCAACAGGAGAAACGCCTCAATGTTTACTGTAATGTATATTACCTCCACTGAGGTCGTTTCAGCAATTTGTTCTTCAGTGGGATTACAGAAAAATGACTGTTGGTGGACATCTTTCCATGTCTCTCTCTGTTTCTGTGTGTCTCCTGTCTGCATGTGCCTGTTTTTCGGGCCTGGGAAAATTAAATTTCTCCTTGTGGATTAATAAAGTATGTCTTCTTCTAATTTACTTAATCAAAAAAGTGGATTTTGTGTAAAGTTACAGTGGTGAATTCCTGAGAAAGGACTACCCAGACTATATAATAGTCGTGTAAATAGAAGGGCCGGGACTTTAACGTGTTAATTAAGTCTCACTGGATGAGTTTCAGGAGGACCGATTATACTGGAGCACCAACTAGCGCTCATGAGTTCAGACAACAACAAACCACAGTGAACATGAAGGAAGAAGCTGATGAGACGCTTTGGTTGGCCCCATGGATGATGGGACATTTTGTTACAAAAAACCAATGGATGGAAGCGTCGATAAGAGCATGGTTGTGTTGCTATGCAACAAGGAATTCACATATCACCGCAGCACATCCAGCCTCAAGTATCACATCAATGCTAAACATATAGCAGCTAGCGGCTAGTGTGGTAGCTTGCATGGATTTTGTTTTACTTAAAAAAACAAAGTATCATAGTTTACAGAAGGTCTACCTACCTTTAGGCTACCTGGATTTATGAAATGTACTATAGCCTATTTCTAAATATGCTATTGCTACACTTGATGGCAAAAATTGCACTGGTCTGTTGGACTTGAACAAAAATAAACAATATTTTTGTTGCTTAAGCTTATGTATGCAGTCATTATTCAATGGCATACCAAAAATCCATGTGAAAAAAATTACTTCTCACTGTTCTCGATTAATTAATTACAAAGCCTCTAATTAATTACATTGATTTTTTTAATTGAGTCCCGACCCTAGTTAATAGTGAGTGAAAGTAATGGTGAAACCATCAAGATTTTTCAGAAAGCTTCTCAGAAAAACACATTTTTACAGTAAACATGAAACACACGACAGATTATGTGGCTTTTTCTCGTTAAAGTTGACATACAGTAGCTCAGAGATGCTGTCAATAACCTCAGTTGTTTTTCTCCCTCAGTTGCACCGCTGTGCTTGATGTTATGTTGCATTTCTACTTCTATTTTCCCCACTAATAACTTGTGGCGTCACAGAACAAGAGCGGTACCTGATTATAATGTTCCCGCTGTGTATTTTTACTGGATTATCGACTTTTCCCAGAGCTGCAGAAAGCATATTCCATAAACCTCTTTATTGTGAGTGGACCGAGCTGCAGAACATGAGTCACAAAATGACTAATTGTACAAACCATTCTGAATGTTCTGGAAAGTTTTTGTTTGTTTTTCTCTGTCATATATGTGTTGTATGATTCTTAAAAAACTAAATAAAACTGAAAATTGTACTTGTAATATAGTCAGTTAGTATATACACATTGGTTTACTTTTTCCATCTCTTAGCAGCAGTACTGTCTTTGCTGCCTCGGGGTGAACTGTAGCGCATGAGATGAATAGTGAGGCTTATGGCTGTGTATTGTGAATAAAGTGGCACTTTACTCTCATTTTTCAATTAGGATAATGGAGAGCAGCTCTTTATAAACATGGATATGAGCTGAAGATGTGACTGCAGGGAGGGAGGGAGCAAGGGGGAGGCAGAAGGACAGCCAAACAAAGAAGAGAAAGAACTTCAACAATATGTTATCTTTCAATCTTATATTCTTGGGTTTTGTTGAAAAATGCGTCAACCTTCACCCTGAGAGGTAAGATAAATACCTTTTACACAATATGGGCTATTATACCAAATATAATCCCATTAAAAATGAACAATTGTAAATTTTAGAACACTTGACATCCTCCAAGTTGTATTTTTACTATTTAAATCTCTTTCTTTTATTTGTAAACCTTATTTTTCTACTATCATTCTGTTCTTTCGTGTTGATTTCAAGCAGAAATTAACATGTATGTTCTTTATTTTTGTATGTGAACGAAAGAAAAAAACCCAATAAAGAGAACTGGGGGAAAAAAAACCTGCCATCCTTCACTTTTTTTTTTATTGTTGATGTGGCCAATCTGATCAGTGGCTTGTTCCATAAAGCGAGTTTACAAAATAAGTCCGACTTATTTCAGTAAATGCTACTAATTTTCAGTTTATTAATCGGTTCCATAAACAAAATAAAGTAGTTTCCCAGCAGTAGTTGTCGTATCAACTGAGCTCTGAACATTGGCTGCAAACTATGCACATGTGGGGGGAATAAATCGATACAGCATAGTATTACGATATTTTGCGTGGCAATATTATATCGATTCATGGCCGCCAAGTATCAATATTTGGTGTTCTGACAGCCCAAACTAGAAGATCTAGAAATCTAAAGGCTCAATGTGCGTCAGGTGTCATGTAAGGAAGTTATCGAAATGACACTGCAAAGTTAAGCTATTTTTTTATGTTTCATGGTGATTTTCAAAGTGGTCATGTGACCTCTGATGTCATGCTATCTCAATGAGTTCCCATAAGTCTCCTCTTTACATGATGCTGCCTCCCAATTCAGAACTGAGAATTTTCTGTTATTGGACAAAACAATTCTTGATTGAATAAAATTTTTTGTGGACACAAAATGCAGTTAAACAGCTAAATTGCAATATATTGTATCACAATACTCACCATATCCCAAAATGCTTAAAATTGCAAATATATCATATTGTGACTCAAGTATCGGGATAAAATCGTAACGTGGGGCCGATACGCTGATTCACACCTCTAGTATATATTGGTTTTGTTAGGGATTAATAAAAAATAGCAATAATCACATTATGACTTTTAGCAAGAATGCTGCTTAGAAAAGTATTTGGCTAAAAGTATAAAACACATGTATATGCCAGGCACAGCACACAGAAATAAGGAGTATCAACAGAAAGGACATATTGATAACGCTTTGCGTATCGCCACATAATTTGAGGGCAAGCAGATAAAAAACTGAAGCACTCTTTGTGCTCCAATTCAAGGCCACGGGCCCAGGTGGAGATAGATACTGACGAACACCAGACAAGATACAGTAGTGTGCTGTTAACTTTTTTCCTTCCACAGGGCGCTGACCGTAAGCTGAAGCACCAAGAGGCTGGGAATAGCCTGTGTGCCAACGAAATGGGCGGACCGAGTCTAAACCATGGTGCTGCCCCAACAGTTTTTGACCAATCAGATAGTCGCACATTTACATTACAAAACTCTTTGTAAAAGTAAGTTAGGTATCCTTTTCTAGGAGGTGGTTACAGCTAACTGCTTAGCAGCCTGTGATTTCTGAACAGAGAAGGTCTATGTACATGCTCACTCTTTCATTATTGTCTTAAATAAATAGTCAAAAGGATTTTACTGTCCTCTCATCTGTTCTGCAAAAAAACGCTAACAGTTTGTTCGACATACTATTGCGTAAAATAAACAGGAGCATGTTTCTTTTCAGACGCAATGAACTATAATTACCACGTCACTTCCTTAAAGGAACACTCCACCGTTTTTTCATATTAAAACATGTTATTCGGTGCAGTAATATCATCACTCCTGAAAAATCTTCTCCCCTCAGGAATTTGGGAATCCTGAGGGGAGAAGATTTTTCAGGAGTGATGATATTACTGCGCCGAGTCGAAGTGCTCCCAAGTGCTATTCCGCCATACATTATAGTTCTCCTTTTTATCCGCTTCGAAAAGCGCCACGTTTTATTTTGTGTCGCCATACTTGGTCGTTTAACTACTCGTGTAGCTGTATTTAAATAGGGAAAACGTGGAGGAGTTTGGTCGCTTCTAACTGTCCATCTGTTTGGATCCTAATGAAAGAACTGGGCTAAGCTAAGTGCTAGCCAAGTGGCGCCGCGCGCCAGGGCGATTGAGTGCACGCATTGAGACGCAAGAGGTCTGTATCAACTCGTCTTACTTGACCGAATAACATGTTTTAATATGAAAAAACGGTGGAGTGTTCCTTTAAGCCTGATTTCCACCGAGCACGGAACGGCTGCGCCACGGTCGCCGTTGCTGATCGCTGCCACTCTAATCAATGAGAGAATTTCCACCGGGCGCGCTGCGGAACATCTCAGCAGCGGCTCTCTGCTCCGCTGCGCGAGCATTAGGTAGCATTTCTACCCGTTGCTAAACAGTGTCAATCTCAACACAGCAGATTGCACCAGACAGGAAATCTGACTCAGAATCAATGTAATACACTTCCGCCCCCTTTCAAAATAAAACACAATACGCAGTTTATGCAGCCTAAAACTACTTCACATCAACATTATGTTATGATCGAGGCACCAGATCAGCAATCAATCAATCATAGGATCTCAGAGGATCGGAGACACGGATGACTAGAGACTGATTGTTGAAGTGGAACAGCATACAATCATTTATGACATAACACATTGTTTTTATAAGGATAGATGGTCAGGTCAACAGATCTTCCACGTCAGAGAAGCAAAGTAAGCTGTTGGTTGTTGTTGTTGTTTACTTTATACACACAGTTTATCACGGGATCTCGCGGTCTCCCGTATGTTCAGGATTATGACGTGTTCTCGTTATCTCGCATATGTATGGCTGGCTCGCTACGCTGCCGTTCCACAGCCGTAACGCGCCCGGTGTGAATTGACGCCGGGTAGAGGACGGAGCAAAACCACGGCAGTTAGAACCTCCTTGCCAGTCGGAATATGTTTTACCTGCCCAGTTTGTCTGTTTGATTACAGTCAAGGAAATCGGACTCAGAAGCTGTTTTTTTTTGTAGCTGTCAGCTTCACAGGAGTACCACGTTTACTGTATACTATGTCTTCTTGATGCAGGGAAAATTATTTTTGTACATATGGAGACATAAAATAATTTTAAGTCAATCTTATTTTTAAACTTAATATCAGCATCACAGAGTGTGCTATGCATGACTTGCTGACATGATATTACAGGATGTTTCTGGGTTTTTGAATCCAGGAGGCACATGCTGTACACTCACTGAGTACTCTTAATATCCTTCCATTTAGTTGATGTATCTCTAGTCATTGCCAGCCAGCCCCACTGCTCATGACCTGTTATGGAGACTATTCCTGCACCACAGGGAGAATTAAACGATTGACAGTGGCGGCTGACACTCCTAATGTAAGACTGTGCAGAGTAAGAAAGGGGGAAGAACACACGGTGCTGCTGAAGAAAGGCACAGAGCCAGGCAGGTTGTCCTTCCCTTTTCTATCCAGATTCTTTTATCAGCAGGCTGTACTTTCACAAATTGCTTTCACTGTCACACGACGAGTGTGTTCGAGAGCTTCAGCAGCACGGATGGAGACAGGAATGCTGGTAGAGCGACAAAGATGGAGAGAAGAGTTGAGCTACTTCCAAGGTTAACATTCAAAAAGTCCTCCAAATTAAACTACAAAATACACATTTTATACCTGCACTCCTGAACAAAACATGCAAGTGTTTTCTGACACGTCTTTTATTTGTCAATTCCCAAATTCCTTCCAAATCACTGCTGAACAACAGATCAGTTTTTATTATGTGATAACAAAGGCTTGGGTTAAATTAATTGGCCTTTCTCAAACTGGACCCCTCTCCATCAAAGAGTATAACTGCTGAATAAATCACCCTTCATCAAAGTGTAGGGTGTAAATACAGCAGCAAGCTCCCAGGCTGAAAAGTGAAGCAAACATCGAAGTGCAAAAAACTGCAATTCTGTAAATGGCCACTTGAGGCTGGCTCCAAAAGAGAGAGAGTCAATCTGCATCGATACTCATGTTAAAATGTCCAACTTTAGAGCAGAAATAATCATGTTTACAACCTGGTACAAGAAACGTTCTGGTCTCTATAACTATTTACACCCTCATGACAACTGTTAGGTCCCCCCCCCCCCGTCTTCGTGTAAACGGGGCCTAAGATGCTTTTCATCAAGCCAACAAGTTTACTTTTGTTTGTATGTACTTTAACTTTAATGATAATTGATGACGATAAAGAGGACGGAGACAAAAAGAAAAGAGAGACGTTGTTGTCCTGTATTAGCTCCTGAGCTAACTGCTGCTGTCTCGCCCACCAGCTCCCACCACAGCTCCTTAGGTTTCTACTCATCTGCATGAGCCTCCCGGAGGCCTCTGGTGTCCACAGCCCGGCTACTAATGAGGGGCTGAGACGGGCCGATCCGGTTACACACACACACATACACACATGAAACTTCTACCCTAGTGTACTCCATTGATTCTGGGTTTACCCCTGTGATCTACACACACACACACACAGGCATGCACACACAAATATTTCTGACAATAAGGGCAGACAAAACTGTGCATACAGTAGTTGCGACACAGTGAATGCACATACACACAAAAATTCTGGTATTGAATGAGTGCATCCAAAAGCAAACACACACACACACACACACACACACACACACACACACACACACACACTCTGGTCTGGGCACTACTCGCTGGGTGTTGATGATCTAACCAGAGATACGAATGGAAAATAAGATGGGGGGAAAAAAAACGAGAGGAGAAGTGATGAAGAATTTGAGACAGCTACACCCAACACCGTTGTTTTGCTCTGTGCCGTATCGATCAGGGAGGAGAGGATTTTGTCTGACGAGTGGTTTGGGGCTGTGATGTCCAGATCTGTAGATAAAGACACTGTAGCATGTCCTGGCTTACACAGAGTCCCCTCTCTGTATCTTGTTCCATCAGCTTGTACTGATCAGCGCCTCATCTGATATGAGACGGAGGACATGTGCTCCTGTAGAGCTCCTTGGATTAAACGTATGGCATTAACATGACCAGGGCGGTGGCTCTGATTACGGTTTTCTCAGGCCATGCTGACCATAAGCTGCCAGTGTCCGAGGTTTGTTTCGCTCAACATTAACTGAACTAAATAAATGCAACTATTTAGTTTAGGTTTACATGTATGTTTTACTGCTTTTGTCCTGTTTGTATTTTGACTTGAAGTAAAAGTTGCGAAAGCAGCACTAATTGGGTTTCAATTATGTGAAATAAATCATTATTTACCACCAACAATGTGGTAGATTGAACTATTCTTCATGCAAAGACTTAAAGATGTTCAACCCTGTGGTCTGTTAGGGCGCTTTCACAACCCAAGTCTGCTTGGTTAGTTTCAATCAGTGAGTGAAATTGATACTTTAGGTTAGTCTGGTTTGCTTTCAAGGTGCACCAAATAATGATAAAAAAAGATTTGCAGAGAGGTTTGTATAAAGGCAGAGGCCCTTAACCCATTTAGGCCTAAAAGGCCTGGAAAAAATGCGTGTAAAACCTATGGGTGATTTTAAAATAACCCCCTAAAACCTGAAGTTTTTCTGGAAATTCAACAGAAGTGCCAACGCCTACTAAATAATAGATTTTTCAGCCTCTGTAGCAGATAGAAATGAAATTCAGAAATTATTTAAGAGCTTATACCTGTGGCTTTCATGAGAAGTTGAGTTTATTTGTCCAAACCTTCAATAAAGTTTCTTTAAAAAAATCAATATGTTGCATTGCGACACTCCCACATGTATTCTGATGCATTTCATTGGCCAAGAGACTGAAAATAGGTGGAAAAAACTACAAAACACTAGAAAACGACCAGGTGGCAATCTCCGTGTCTGAGCATGGAGGCAAACCAGGGAGTGCCTTTACCCTGCATTCTACTGAAAATTGGCTGCAAAAAAATTTGCCCATTCATTTCAGTGCAAAATTTGAAAACTTCTGACTTGATGTATTACCTCAGAATTTTTTTTTAGGGCAACACTATGGTCTCAATCGCTAGTAAAAAAAATCTTCTTCAAGACAATTTGATGTCAATAGTTCTAATAATGGCCCCATTTAGAAGAAAATAGAAGATAAAGAATCGTATGATTTGGGGCATGGCTACCTTTGATTGACAGGTCACTAACAAGGCGAGCCGTCATCAGGAGAGAAACAGAATAATGCGTAAACACGGCAATGTGTCAATAGAGCTATATATAAGGTTTGGTCTCATAACTTTGACCCTTTCACTGTATTTTCACTTAATGACAGTTTATTTGAACGTTTTGTTCAGTAAAAATGTCTTGTTCAGCATTTGGTTGGACTAACAGACACTCCAAGGAGTCGCTGCTCAGTTTTCTGAGGTCAGTAACATACATTTAGTTTTTGTTTGTTGCTAGCCAAAACTAACATCCCAGTTAATGCTCCAGTTAATGCTAACATGAATTAGCAGCAGCTTCTCTCAGTCAGGTTGAGGTGTAGAGAGGCTGTAGTCAGTGATCAGATCCCTCTCGCTCCTCCACAGTCCAGATATGGTCTGCTCCCCGTATCGGAAACAAGATGGCGACGCAAGATGGCGACAAGTGTAACGATGAACTTGATGCTTCCAACGGGCCACAAACCAATGGGTGACGTCACGGTGACTAAGTCCATTATTTATATACAGTCTATGAAAACGACGTATCCGCTTTCCCAGCTTTAATGGTAGAATAACACAACAGCACCCCTGGTTTTAATGGTAGAAATGTGGTAATGCTTTCCTGGCATAAATGGGTTAAACACACCTCATGTAGAACTGGAAAGCTCTGGCCAGGTGGAATCAATGTTGAGTCCTGGAATAAATGTTGAAATCCTGAAATGAAATCAGTGAAAATGTTGAGAAATGGTTTTAAGGCTTGATAAAAAGCTTGCTGTCTCCACCTTTACCTGATTCACAAGCTTGTCAAGGCTCCTCACATCATTGTTAGTTATTTTGCTCAGCTCTTCAGGAGATAAATGGACTTTAAGTGGCTTGATTTTTACACACAGAGATACTCATTTATGATTACTCACATAATAAGTTTCTGTACTTTTGGAACATTTCTAATGAAAGATGCTAAAAACGCCTTGTCAGGTTGCAATGCAGCTGAATCTTGTTTCTGTACAGTAAATTAGATTCCCCACAAAATCAGGTTAAAGGACTTGTACATGGGCCAGAATGTTTACATTTTCAGTAAGTAGTATGCCAATTTAAAAGAAGCAGCAGGAGGAGGATTTTTCCTTGGAGAATTTTATTTTTGATATAATATTTTGTGGCAGGATAAAGAAAAGAATTGGCCATAAAATAAAATTAAAAAATCATTCAACAGATGTTGTGAGAGGATTCAAAACTCATCCTGAACGGGCCTTCAGCCTCTGCGAATGTTATGTAACACAACTATTTTTTTAGAAATGAAATACATTGTGTGAGGTGGTTTTACATCAATAAATCAACTTAGGATGAAAGGTTTTAATCTTTCACAGCCATAAAAAGGTATGTTACTGTATTGCTGTGTTTAAAAAACAAAAGTATTATAAAAATAACTTGTTTCGCTTGGTCACTAATCAAATGCAGACATTAACCAGAAACACTACCGTTTCTGTCCACAGGGGGCGTCAAAATCAACACAAATTGAAAGTTCCTTGTAGCCGCTGTTTCTCTGGAGTTTTCTTGTTAAAAAAAGTTACGTTTGCATTCAGATTGCACAAGTACAATAGGGAAAACAGAATGATTATTATTAAATAAATGAATAGGAAAGTTTTATATAAAGTGCACAAGAATGAGGAAATCATGCACGAAGAACTTCAATACTTCAATTTGCTCTTATTCAGAACAAAATTTAATTGCCAAAAGCATTCAATACAAACAAAATAATTATAAAAAATATTAAAAGCTCAGTTCCTTTATTCAACATACAAATTAAATCTGAAGCTAATTATTTTTGCTTTATTAAATCACTTTATTTTTGGAATAAGATGCACCTTATCCCTGAAATGAGAAGGTTATACAAGATGTTGCAACACTTGAGTATTTTTGTAATTTAAATGTTTTACAAGAGGAGAGGACAAACGATTATATTCAAAATAGAAGTGGACATTATTCAGCAGGAACACAGGCTCTTTTCAACGCAGCTACAATTAAAAAAAAACCCAACTCAAGGCTTCCACTTCCCTTAGAAAAACAGAGAGGACAGACTCTAAAACAGACAGAATGTAAAAGGATTTTACATTAAAAAAGGTACTCCAGGGATTTAGTTTTGCACTTCTATAAAGTAAGGGCACTCACAAGAAGTATATTTTAAAAACAGAATTATCAAAATGAAAGCAACAGAGGTTGAAATATTCTGCCTTAAGTCCCAAGTATGGTCTCATCTCTAAAAATACTGGAGCCTTGACAATGTCAGGGTCGTTTATTGGGGCTGTGGCTCAGTTGGTAGAGTGGGCTTAAATTTTTTTAGGACAACACTTTGGTCTCAATCACTAGTAAAAAAATCTTCTTCATGAAGATAATAGTTCAAATAATGGCCCCATTTAGAAGAAAATAGAAGATAAAAACTAATATGATTTGGGGCGTGGCTACCTTTGATTGACAGGTCACTAACAAGGCGAGCTGTCATCAGTTGGTAGAGCGAGTTGCCTCCCGATCGGGTTGGTGGTTCGATCTCTGACCATGGCAGCCTACATGTCAAAGTATCCTTGAGCAAGATACTGAACCCCAAATTGCTCCTGATGCTGTTCATCGGTGTGTGAATGAATTCCCAATGGTGGCAGGTGGCACCGTTTAGGATAGCCTCTGCCACCAGTATGAATGTGTGTGTGAACGGGTGAATGAGTGCAGTCTGTAATGTAAAGCGATTTGAGTAGTCGCAAAGTGACTAGAAAAGCGCTATATAAGTGCAGGTCCATTATTAAACCTCTGATGACATCACGTGACCGTGAAGTGCTAAGAAAAGGGAAATTCGAACATCTCCAATTCAAAAACAACTGGGCAAACTCCACCAACTTATGAGGATCCAATACATTCATACATCCAATACATACTTCCAACTCGTCAAATACTGACTCTTGGTCAGTGCCCCTCAACGTCAGATACGGACCCACAAGAACCTTTTTGAAATGGTTATGGGTGGTCAGATTCCACATATCGCAGAGCATTTTTTAAAATAAACTTCCTTATTCACAGGAAGCGTTCAGTTAGGTTTAGACAATGTTGCTACTTGGTCGAGGTTAGGAAAAAACAACTGAGTTTCAGGTAAGGTAAATTCTTCTAACACACATAAGAACCAATAATGTTCCAGACACAAAACAAATACTGTAATTGTGGATTTCTATCTAACATGCACTCATAAATCATAGGCAATAAAAACAAATGCTTTGTCTGCTCCATGATAATGGACAGAGAATCTCAACAAGAGAAACATAGTAAAGATGACAATAAATGGACCACAGAATGTAAAAGGATTTTACATTAAAAAGGTACTCCAGGGATTTAGTTTTGCACTTATATAAAGTACAGAGACTCACAAGAAGTAGATTTTAAAAACAGAATTATCAAAATTGCAGCAGAGGTTAAAATATTCTGGCTTTTAGTCCCAAGTATGGTCTCAACTCTAAAAATACTGGAGCCTTGACAACGTCAGGGTCACTTATTAAACCTCTGATTACATCATGTGGCCTTCATCAGCAGATGAAGTTGTCACAGCATTGCAGGCCTTCAAATTTGCATTTTTTTTATAAAAGGATTCACATTTTTTAAAAGACCTTGATGTGAAGAGAAAATGGACATGTGAACATCTCCAATTAAAAAACAAATGGGCGAACTCCGCCTGCTGATGAGACAACATTTTTACTTGGTTAAAGTTAGGCAAAAAAACCCGGGGTTTCGGTTAGAATAAAATAACCAGTTTTGTTCCAGTGGTTTTTTTCCCTCTGTTCCAATGGACCTAATAGTAAAGATGTCAATAAATAAACCATTATTTCGACAAAGCCATGAGTTTACACATTTTCATCATAGACTGTATATAAATAATGGACGTAGTCACCATGATGTCACCCATTGGTTTGTGGCCCGTTGGAAGCATCAAGTTCATCGTTACACTCGTCGCCATCTTGCGTCGCCATCTTGTTTCCGATACGGGGAGCAGACCATATCTGGACTGCGGAGGAGGAGAGGGATCTGATCACTGACTACAGCCTCTCTACACCTCAACCTGACTGAGAGAAGCTGCTGCCAATTCATGTTAGCATTAACTGGGGCATTCACTGGGATGTTAGTTTTGTACGTTACTGACCTCAGAAAACTGAGCAGCGACTCCTTGGAGTGTCTGTTAGTCCAACCAAACGCTGAACAAGACATTTTTACTGAACAAAACATTCAAATAAACTCATTAAGTGAAAATACAGTGAAAAGGGTCAAAGTTATGAGACCAAACCGTTAAACGTCCTTTTTTATATCTATATAACTTTATATATAACTTTATTGACACGTTGCCATGGATACGCATTATTCTGCTTCTCTCCTGATGACGGCTCGCCTTGTTAGTGACCTGTCAGTCAAAGGTAGCCACACCCCAAATCATATTTCTTTATCTTTATCTTCTATTTTCTTCTAAATCGGCCCATTATTCAAGTGAGAAGTATTGTCATTTTGCACTGAAATGAATGGACAAAATGTTTTTTGCAGCCAAACTTAGCGCCCCCAGTAGAATGCAGCTTAAGGCACTTCCTGGTTTGCCTCCATGCTCAGACACGGAGGTTGCCGCCTGATTTTCATGAATGGCTAAAAGTTTTCAAACACATTTCATATATACATACATATACATATATACAAGTTTTAAAATATAATTATCTCCAGAAAACAGTATTTTGTTCACATAATCTATAAAATGCATTATAAGCCGATCATTAGAAAATCAAATCAGAACAGCCAGAATAAATCAAACATTTACACATTTCCCTTCCTGTGACATTCAGAATCCAAGTCCTAGTAAAACCTATAAAGTCTTTGATATTTTGTTGTGTATAAGTATACGTAATATACTGTCTAACTGGGACCTTGTGCATCTGTATCTTCCATACAATCCAGCGTCAGTATTTGATGAGTTAGGAATAGGGTCGCAAAACTTGGGGAATTTCCAAGTTGAAAACTTTCCATGGGAATTATTGGGAATTTATGGGAATTACTAAATTAAAGGTTGATCCTTAACAGGGAACTTAAATACAGTTGGGGAAATATATTTGAGCATAATCTTGATTTAAACAACCGGATTTCATGCAGGTACACTTTTACTACAGGGCTCCAGAGGCCACACCCCCTACTGAGACCACGCCCCCTACATGCACTGTGCATTCCTCCCTCACATGTTCAAATTATCTACATGTTCAATCAAACATTTACATGTTGAATGGGATGTGTGTAGAGGGAGAGGGGCTCTTTCGTTTAACATTTTGAATGAGACTTTTTTTTTTGCGGGGCATTTTACTTGAAATAATATTAAATGTGATGAGTAACATTTAAGTCAATATTCATGTTTTTGTTGTTCAGTTTAGAATTGATTGCTCAATAAAAGAATTAAAACTTGATAAAGTTCTACTTACAAATAAATCTGTTGAAATTTCATGTTTTTTATTTATGAATATTTCTAAAATTTCCCATCTTAACTTCCCATGGAAAGTTTCTTGAAATTTACCGGAAATTTTCCACCTCTTTGCAACCTCGGTGTGAAACTGGAACTTACCTTTGTAAACCACATCAAACATCTGTACAAAACCTGAATCTTTCCATATAAAGAACATTTCTAAACTCCGACCCTGTTTTCTTTAATGTACTTTATTTCCTGTTTCTTTTTTATCTACTGCTGATTTTAACATGTCTGATTTTTCTCTTAGTCTTTCGTTTATTTTGTTTCGGATTTCTGTAGCACTTTGAGATTACTTTATGAAAAGTGCTTTACAAATAATATGTATTATTATTAACCCTAACTATGAGTGAGAAGATTTGGAAATATGAACATTTACACTGTAATCACTGGCTCAAAAGGAATAATTTATTTCAAAATCTGTTGTTCTATAGATGTGGGTCATTTTTAAAGCAATGTAACATCAGCCTTCATATCAGTGTTCTGGACACATGAGTCAATGTAAAACAAGCAAACTGCAGCCGGCAGCAGCACAGCCTACATACACACATGGCAGCTGTGTGCATTTACCACTTAAAGTGTAAAAGCCTTTCCTTGTACTTGGTCCAAAAGAGCTTTTACTCACCTGCTCACTCTCTCTCTGTCCCCCTCACTCTCTCCCCGATGCTGGGCATAAATATGGAATTGATTGATTATTGTTTAAGGGTCTGACAGAAGTGCAGCCTCTTCCTGTCTGCACGTGTTTAACCCCCCACATGTACTCCGGCAGCTCAGATGTGCTGTAGAGACATTGAAAACAAACTAACAGAAATGCAGCCATACTTTTTTTTAACCAGCCTTGAAAGTGTTTTCAAGGTCTGTTATCAACTTCGTCCAGACTTTCTGGAGGCGTTCCCAACAATAAAAGACATAATGCAGGATTTCTTTTATACTTATAAGGGATCTGTAACTTTTAGAAAACAGTTATAAGAGTGAAATGTTATTTTAAATTCCTTATTCAAAAAGCTCTTCTCTTTTGTAGGTTACTTTTGTATTTTTTGACATTTCTTCACATTTTCTTTTAAACTAAGTAAAATAGAAGAAAACATTAATTTCAACTTTACATTGTGTATGTATTCTTGGAGTATGTACTCTTGCAGCACAAAGACAATTCATATTTACCTATTCAGTTTTGGAATAAAGCATGCGAACATTTGCTAAGTAGCATTAAGCAAAGCACAGCTGTTGCTCCTGAGGAATTAATTAGTTCTGAAGGTGATTTCTCAAAAAGCAAAAGTATTGGACAAATGAAAATTTTGCTCAACAAAAGGTCAGAGGATCAACAAAGTCATTAGGATACAGTTCCTTGATGAATTTCTGTATAAAATCTTACTGCAATTCATCCACAGTTATTGAGATATTTCACACACACACACACACACACACACACACACACACACACACACACACACACACACACACACACAGAGACACGCACACAAACACACATGCACACACAAAGGTTATTATAGTAAATAACAAAAACTAGAATTGAAGAAACATTTTCATTAACTGAAATTAAAAAAAAAACGAGAGTTTTTAAAAAAAAAAACCCAATAACTAACTGAAACGGTATTATGTGGTTACAAAATTAACTCAAACGAACTAAAATTATAGTGAAAATGTCCTTCGTTTTCGTCTTTGTCAACTTTTTTCATATGTAAACCTTTTTGATTGATATGAAATCTGTTTCATCTATCTGGTTTTATGACTTAATAAACTTACTGGGGCTGAGATGGGTCAGACAAAGGAAATAAAGACAACATTTATTGTGACTTTTTTGAATCTCGCACCCAACAAATACTCCATTACAAAAAAATTAAAACTAATAAACTAAACTAAAACTAAGCATTTAAAAAAATAATAAAAACTAATTAAAACTAGCAAACTCACTCTAAAAACTCATTAAAACAAACTGAAATTTAAAACAAAAAATCACAACGAAATTAAAACTTAAACTAATGAAAAATCCAAAACTATTAAAACCTTGGCACATACACGCAAAATGTCAAAATGCTAAAAAAAAAGAAAGATTAAGAGTCATATTTCACAGGATAAGTGAAGACCTTGACCTGCAGATGGCGCAAGAGGAAACGTCACAGAGTCATTAGGAGTTATTGCTTGATTAGCAAAATAAAAAGGAAAATAAACTGACAAATAGTGGAAGTGAGTTATGTACGTGATGTAAAGTGTGACGTAGCTACGCGCAGCATATGCATAGAGGTTAACTTAAATTACTTTTGTCTCTGTGTTTGTTTGACCCGTCCACCCTAAATGGACATTGTCGTTCTTGATACTCAACGTTTGCTTATACACATTTCCTCCTCTGCGTCCTTCATCATTACTACAGCCAATATGGAGCGCTGCTCACTACAAATGGAAATAAGAGTTGTTTTGTAGTTGCTGTACAAGCAACCTATGAGGTTAGCTTTTTGGGGAGGACCGTCTCAGTTCCTCAGTTGGAAAAACATTGATCCAATGACCGGCAGAGAGGAAGTAATGATTAGCCAATCAGCACCATGGGCAGAACTGGGGCTGTCAAGCATTCTCAAGCCTTGCACTGATACTAAGGAGTAATAACAACATTAGTCTTGATTCGACTAGGGGAAAAAAGTGGGAAAGTCTCAGGCCACACCCTCTCTAAAGTCCACTCATTCTGCGTGTCTCCATTACAAGTTAGCCCCCAGAGGGATTTAGAGACTCTGGAGGTGATGTCTGGTTTTCGCCGTCGCTAACTGTGCACAACGTCAGCAGCTGAAAGCAGCATGGCTAATTATGCACAGTCTCCACCAATATACAAAACTACACACTAAACATAGTGATTGTGAATTAACCAGCATCGCTAACTGTGCACAGAGTGTCTGGTGCTTGTTGTAAACAAACAGAGATCGCTAAGTGAACACCTCCTGCAGCAGCAGCACATACACACTGTACTGCTACAGAGCTAACTGTAGCTAACTGTTGCTAATGGCGGCACTTCTTAACAAGTCGGCCTCCGGCTCGTTAGCGGCTCGTTAAGAAGAGTAAGAAGGAGTCGCTGGATTTGTCTCCAATCGCTTTCTTGAAAAATAGTCACTACGGGGGTCTGAAAAGTCGCTAAATTTACCAACAAAGTGACTAAGTTGGGAACACTGCTTTGCCGGCTTTTACAAATGGCGTGTGTTGTTGTCGTGTAGAGTATTACGTCACATCCTGCTTAGCGATCTATCCAATCAGTAATCAGGCTGTTTTCAGGGGAGAATCACAGAACGGGGAGGGACAGCAAGACGATGACGCATACTACTCGACAGATGGAAGCTTGTAGTTTTGTAGTTTTCTTACAGATCCAACATGGCTGCAGCAGACGCGAAGCTCTCTTTGGATCTAGCTGTAGACAGTGTTCTAGATAGTTTAGAGCCAAAGTTTATTTTAAAAGAAGAACAACGTTTGACTTTACACTCCTGTTTCACCACGAAAAAGGATGTTTTACCAGTGGCTAAGAGCTACCTACAGACGCTTATGATAGACATTCGTATCGCCCAATAAACGGCTCTGGACGATCGTAAACCACGCCTCCTCTACGGAAAAATGAATAGCTCGTTGCCAGACTAGATCTCATTTGTGAGATAGTCTGGCGTTAGCCAGGCTAGCTGTCTAGTGGTTGTTTAGGGAAAATGTAATCACCCCGCCCCTCAGAAATCGGTTGTGGAGGCAATGTCAGACTGAAGATGAAAACCCAGCCTTCTGTCTGATATCAGGCAAACAGAGCAGCATGTTCGTGGTAATGAAGGAACATGTCAGACAGAGCAACTGAGTGGCTCATTTTATGTGTTTTTAATAGTTTTTGAACAACAATGGAGTTCTGTGCCACAGAGGAATAAGATATATCAGGTTTTCTTTTCATAGGATTTGTTGCCTTATCCTTTCATCTCGGGCTGATTTCATGCTCTGCTCGCTAACATGTGTGTGTATCAGTGATAGAGAGAGGAAGCTGGGGACACATGGTGGAGATATGGCTGCTAACATGGTCAAGTCCAAAGCACAGGATGCAACAATGACCGTCTGTGTCATAAGCACCGGGTTTATCTTTGACGTGACAGGGCCAGATTGATTCAAAAGCCAAGTGTCGCAATTAACCCCTTCTATAACCATCAATCACCATAATGCATAAAAACAGTAATCTAATTAAATACCCAGAGAGAAATGAGGCCATTATTATCCGTCACATGTCTACTTTACTACTAATTGATGTGAGGTTGACAAATTATCATATAGCGTGTAGGAAATTAGATGGTTGGTAAATTAATTGTGTAGATATATATATATAAAGAGAAGGACGGACAGGAATGAGCATGTTTTTTTAAAACTGGCAGTCACATTTTAATTGGCTGCATCTCTTTGAAATGAGGAGACAAAAACAAAGTAATAGATGCAAGTTTTTCCCCCCAAAAATATGTATAACTAAAACATAAAAGGTTAAAAAAATATCAGTCATAGTATGAAAAACAGAACATTTTAGTTTAGTGTTATTCATCAGCGTGTTGAATAAAACTCTTCATATCTCGTCTCATATTCATCTATTGTTTATAACAGGCAGATTTCAATGGGTTTTATTTGAGCTATCAACTTTATAAAGTTAACAAGGAGCTCTGGAGGAAGCTCATTGATGACGTGTGTTGTCGGTATGTGCAAATTACTTGATTAGTTATTGTTTTATCAGGTCTTATTGTGCGTCCCGTCTCATTGCAGATTTATGATGGATAGACTCCTTATAGCAAATGATTGCACCACAGTTTTCAAAGTTTTCAAGATGAATAAAGTGAGTTAAACATTCTATCTTTAATCTTTTACTTGGATGTAAGGCAGGAGACATCCTTGAGGGGGAATAGGATAGAAGAATACAGCAAACACAAAGTTTTGAGCAGATATTTACAATTTACAGGTTCTGTTGTTGACGTTTCACATATTACAGTGTGCAATTCTAATCCATGCACACTGCAGATACTCATGCACAGAATATGAGCAGACTTGTAAATCTGAAATGAAACCAGATCACACCATCAGTAAGCACAGAACGTACAGTGAAACTAGCAGATCATGTTTGAATTAAAGGAGGTATTGTAAGATCAAAAATATGTGACTATTATTTATTATTAATTTGATGTTATATTATATGTGTTCTCTTATGGTTTCTGGATTTCAACCAGATATTAGACCTGGTTGCAGGGACTGGTGCCAATTCAACCACAAAACTTTGCTGTCACTGATGTTAGGCAATAAAAGGGCTGTTTCCACTACCGGGCAATAAAAAAAACCCCGTAATGAGGCGGGTCTCACTTGCCGAAACGCCCGACTTTTTTAGTCCCTGTGGAAGAGCAGGGTCTTTCTTCTCCCCTGAAAACAGCCTGGTTACTGATTGGATAGATCGCTAAGTAGGATGTGACGTAATACTCTAGACGACAACAACACACAATTTGTAAAAGCCAGCATAGCAGTGTTCTCAACTTCGCGACTTTGTTGCTAAATTTAGCGACCATTTAGACCCCCTTAGCGGCTATTTTTCAGGAAAGCGACTGGAGACAAATCCAGCGACTCCTTCTTACTCTTCTTAATGAGCCGATAACGAGCCGGAGGCTTGTTAAGAAGAGCGGCCGCTAGCGGCAGTTAGCTACAGTTAGCTCTGTAGCAGTACAGTGTGTATGTGCTGCTGCTGCAGGAGGTGTTCACTTAGCAATCTCTGTTTGTTTACAACAAGCACCGGACACTGTGCACAGTTAGCGATGCCGTTAATTCACAATCACAATGTTTATGATCAGCGGAGACTCCTCTGGGGGCTAACTTGTAGTGAAGACACGCAGAGTGAGTGGACTTTTGAGAGGGTGTGGCCTGAGACTTTCCCGGTGGCCACTTTTCCCCCAAGTTGAAACACGGCTAAAGTCTGGGTTCAGGCTGCAGTATAGACCAATTTGGAGTGGTGCTGTGCCGTTGGATGTTAAAACAGAAATAGTTTTTTAAAAAATTGCTGTTGTTCATATTGATTACTTTCCTCAAAGGCGCCTGAAGCTGGAAGGAGACGTTTATGGTTGCAAGCTGTTAAACTGACAGACTGGACCGCTGCAGGACAGAGAGATAAAAAGATCCTTCGTTCCTACAGCCATCAAGCCAACAGAGCTCAGACTGACTGAATTTCCCCAAAATAAAGTAATTTTGATTGATTTGATTTGATTGAAATCATACTAAATTCTCCGATATATATTATTAATTGCACTAGATTGTCTAGAGCTTCTGTTGACTTCAAATTCCTGCTCTAATGTAGCTGATCATCACAGGTTGCAGCTGCTCTGCTTTTTAATGTTGAGATGTATGTCTGTATGAAATGAGCATCGTGTAAATACGAGAATTTCAGATTTCATCCTTCAGCTACGTCTGTTTAATGTTGCAACCATAAACATCTCCATCCAGCTCCAAATGTATTCTTACAAAGTTATCAATCACTCAGTTTTCATTCTTGACACAATTATTTCTGTCTTTTTTCACATACACAACCAAGTACATTTAACACAGTCTCCTCTCCACATGATCTGACAACACGTTGTACTAACTCTGTGGTTCTTAAACTTTTTCTTTTGGGGCCCCTCTTTGGAGAAAAAAATAATTCAGAAACATCAATATTATAACCATTCTTTTCACTTTTCTTTGTTGTGCAAATTAAAAACAAATTCAACCTTTGCTTGAACAATACAAGTAAACTCAACA
The DNA here is from genome assembly GCF_030273125.1 of Centropristis striata. NCBI lineage: Eukaryota > Metazoa > Chordata > Actinopteri > Perciformes > Serranidae > Centropristis > Centropristis striata. Next base: position 18,530,006 of record NC_081524.1, read on the forward strand.
AGATTGCTCCCTGAGACAAAACTTTTTCTGCTTATGGTTTTCACAAAGTTTTCTCTTGAAAAACTTTTACTGCTTACTGACGTGACTGGAGTGTATGGTCTCATTCACATGAATCCAAGACTAAAATATGCGTCGTCATATTTTCTCATCTTGGATTTTGGTGGTGAATCATCGTTGAGATCTGCCGACATTATCTTGTTAGTTTCGTCACACGTTTTTCTTTTCGCCCCAGTAAGAAAATTGTCCATTCTCAAAACCTTGGCACCATGGCAGTGGATTTGTTTGTTGTACTTCCCTAAAATGAGTTTGGGGTGCTCTGACGCCAAAACATTAGTTCAGCCTGAAAACAATGTACTAACTACACTCTACAAAAACCTGTTGTTTTTACAGTAAAAAACTGGCAGCTGTGGTTGCCAGAACTTTACCGTAGTAAATACGATGCAACTTTTTGTAATATTACGGTAAAATGATATTAGCACTGTCGATTTCACGTTCAAGATTGCCATTTTATTCCATATTTTACCGTATAAATAAAAAGGTTTTCCATCGAAAGAAACACTGTTCTGCCATATGATTGACAAGAAATACTTTATAAATGCTGCATAAATTAAAGATTTTACCATTAAATATTACAGTATATTTTTGTTAGATATATGGTGTTTAGTACATTTAACAGTGAGAAAAAGTATTTTTACAAAAAATAAATGCAAAAATTACAGTGATGGCTTGTATATATATTACAGTGTATTTTTGTTACAAACACTTTTCCATTGTATTTTATAGTAGAGTAATGTATTAAAAAAACCTGTAAAAATACTGTTTTGGCTGATATATACATTTATGGTGTTTCATTGTTACTGAAACTGAATTAAACCATTTATCATTTTACCGTCTTTTACTGTCATTATTTAGCTGTTTTTCATCGTAAAATCTACAGACATTTTTAACAGTGTAGTTATTTTCTAGTCTTACAGAAAGTTCTGGCTGCGCCAATCACAATTCTGGAATAAGGGAGAAAACGCACTTGTTTATTTTGTTTGTTTTCTCCTTTGAATCAATCACATTAGTCTTGGGCAGAGCTAAGCCCAGGATGCAGCGATGGTGCCGCTGCAAAATGGATAGAGCAGATAGTGGAAATCTATCTGAAATAGGCGGTAAATTGCAGGCATATGACAACAGCCTACATCTGGCAAGTTAGGGATAATTTATGCTCACCGAGAAGGCTCCATCTGTGCCTATATGTATCTGCATTTATTTTGTCAGAAATTGTGCAGATTTTCTAAATGCTGTACCACCGGAAACCACCAGTGATGGTTTTGAATGGACTATTTTTGCACATAAAGGGAGCATAATTGAGGCCTAAGAAGAAAAAAAAAACAGTGTATTTGGATAATGCAACCTGCTTACATCTCATTTGCATATGTTTGTTTTGTGACATTAAGTTTTGGATCCCAGCCAATGCTTCTGATTGAGATTTTCATCTTTTTAACTGGTCCGTCTGAGCTCTTAGACACTTTCCCGGCGAATGAGCGCCTTGTCCCTCCTCACAATTTGCTGAGCTAAGACCAAAAAAAAGGGGGCGTAAAAGGAAGAGTAATTAAGCCACCAGATAATCCTGATGACAGCAGCAAAAACGGCTATTCAGCTTATGGCCAGTAATTGTGGTCGGGACACTATGACCCTACTCATGTGCAGAGTGACTAAGAGGAATGGGGGTGGGGCACAATATTTGTCCCATGGGGGATAAACCGGCTCGGCTCATGTAAAGAACATAATGTGTGATGGACAGCGTCAGTGATGCTATGTAGAGTATGGTTTCACTTTACTTATAAGCTCATATAGTTCTATAATGTGGCCTTGGCTCTGAGATATTGTTTCAATTAATATTTTCTGCCCCTGGCGCTCCAGTATATGATTCCAGACCAACCAGCCATAATATTACAGTGATTAAAGGGACAGTTCACCCCAAAAAAACAAGAATACATATTTTAGCTGTAGTTCTATTCAATAATCTAGTTTGTTTTGGTATGTTTATTAAAATATAATTTAAGACAGGACATCCTGCATGAAGTACGAGGTCAGCTTGGTGCTACAGAGCAACTTTGTACCACAAATAGGCAACTATGTGACAAAAACATCTCTATTTCTTGTCAGTTATGTTGCCCTATGTCATATTCACAGGAAATATAATGTAACAAATACATTATTTTTGCTGATTTAGCAATCAAGCTACTTTTTCTCAAACATCTGTGTCTCCGCTTGACTTCCTCTGTACTTTCGACCACCCTCCATTTCCCCATACATTCATTACACATTTATAAGGTCTAGGGGTCATGATATAACATTTACCCCTCTTCATCTGGCCTTCTTGACTTTACTTTTCTACAACAATTTTCAATTTTTATTTTCAGCTCCTTAAATGCGTGGACTTGTTTATGGTCTGTCTATCAGACAGAACAAGTCATTTAAGCAACGTCAAGCCAATGTTATCATTACTATTTTATTTTTTTTAGATCCACAACATTAACCACATTTTTCACACACTGACTGAACAATTCTCTTTGTAAAATGTTAAATTTTAGGGGGAGTTTGCCCTTGCTCCTAGTCTAGATTCTTTACATTGACTGATTGCATTTGACATCGTCAAAAATAATAAAGATGGATTTACAAGCTTTTCCCGATTCTACTCTTTTTCTGTTGCATTTTAACTAATTTTTCCGGGACCCCTTTGCTTGCAGTACCAAGCATTCCCTCGAGTCTCACCTCTCAACTTTTCAAGTCTTTTCGAGTCTCAAATTCAGTATTACTCAGATATATATTTAATTTCACTAAAGACATTCAAACATTCCTTTCACTGTGACTTTAAAAGACTACTTCATCAACTTAGCCTTGAGTTTCTGTACCTTTGACAATTTTCAAATAAAGAGTGTTCAAATCAATTTCCTTTTCATTGTCCACATTCTTCTTCCATGTCAAACCCTGGAAAGAAGTCAATCACCAGTTCACAGTTCAATGGACATTAAACTTAACATCATCTCAAAGTAACTCTGACGCAGTGGAACATTAAGGCCGAAATCTATAGAAGTCTTTTCCTTTTGAAAATCTGCACTATACTCCAGTCATGTGTAGAGAGAGATCATATTAAAGCCCCAAAGAAAAGTATTGGAACATACTGACAGCAATTGAAATGAATGAAAATGCATTGGCCACCTTTTATCAAAGACCACATTGAGTGAAATGCAAATTGTGTGCAACACTGTATGTTCCGGCGATGAAAATCAACAACCTCATGACACCGATAGTCCTTTGCTTTCACTTCCTATTATCATATCCTGCTGGGTGTTCACACTGTTGAAACACAGCTTATTGCAGACAGCATGTCTCCCACCCCTCCCCTCTTTCCCACAGCCATTAAATTCATCACTAACCTCCTAAGTCTCAACAATCATGAACCCTCCAACAATCAATGTTCCAAGTACACAGAGATCCATCCATCCATGCATGCACACAGCAGGATGCTGCTACAGTAGTGTGAGTGTGAGTCCAGGCACCCAGGAGCCCTGTGACTTCTTGGCTCTGCTGGCAGGACAGCAGACCTCTCACCCAGAGGGGCAGATGAGATCTCCATCACCATATCCCATCTCCTCCTCTCCTCATTATCAACACACACCCTTCACCCCCAAGCCCCTTCCCTCCTCCCCCTCCTGCTCTCAGAGGTGTCTGGTGACTCTGGCCTCTGTTATCTTGCCCCTCCCTTCATCGTGGAGGAGAGGAAGAGAGAGGGAGAAAGAGAGAGGCTGCAGCCCACTACCACCATGTCCCCAGAGGCCCCTTGCCTGCCTGCCTGCCTGCCTGCCCCTCCTGCTGCTCAGTACAGCTGTGGCTCAGCACCAGACCCTGACCAGCTGGGAACTCAGCCCTGCCACAAGAAGAGCCACTGTGTGTGAGCGCTCCTCACCTCTCTCCTCGCTGACTCTTCATTAGGTGAAGCACACAGACACTAACTCCAACAGCTGCTAACCCTCTCCGCTGGTGGTGCTGAGAAGATCCTCTCTCCAGCATGGCCGTGGCACCCCGGGCCCTGGCTCTTCCCCTGCCCCTGGTGCTGGCCCTGCTCAGCCTGGCACCGGCGTCCACCTTGGGAGGATGCCCGATGGCTTGCCGGTGTTCTTTTGCCATGCTGCAGTGCCTGGAGCCCAATGGCATCGCCAGCATCCCGGCACTGGCGCAGCAAGAGAGTGAGAATGTGACAGAGATGTGAGTATGATGTATCACCTGCTCTGAAGCAGGACGACTTCATCAGATGCCTTCATGTTGGTGCGTTGCCAAGCTTGATTTTCTCTTTGTGTTCAGTTATTACTCTGGGTTGTGTTGAGTTTGATCAGTTTGGAGTATCTCGATGGCAGAGTTTCAGCTTTAATGAGATCATATGAGTCAGGGTATTTGGTGTCAATTCTGAGTTTCGTCCGATTGTTTGGGAGACTCTTAACTCTGTTGATCATTGTTAAGGTTTTCTGATTGGGTGATACATTAGCAGAAGTGTCCGATAAGGATGGGGCAGTTATGACTCAAGGTTGTGCAGTAAAGTTTCCATCTATTGCTTTGACTAAGAATAACAAGTGCATCTCTGCTTGCAAATTGGAGAGAAAATACATTTCTATTCTTAAGTTGGAGCACAGATATGTATTCTCTTTTATTTCTGATCATGTGTTTGCATTAATTTGTCTGTTTTCATTGTCTGTGTTTGTCCAGCGAGAAATAATGATGATGTCTTATCAAAGTACTGGAGATTATCTGACTTTCAAGATCACAGTGAGCGAAATGCAAATCATCTGCTAAGCTTTGTTTATTTCTCACTGTTTTATTGTCATATTCTGCTCCGAGAGAGTTTGCCAAATCCAGGCGCAGCTTGATGTAAAGTGAATTTACTGCTGTTTGAGATGCATTAGCATGGCAGTAATTTTGTCACTTAGGTCATTGGAAATCAATTATGGATTACGACTGACAATAACTGGCGCAGAGTGATGGGAACTGCTGTCCTATTATCCAGTGTCGCCCCAAAATGAGGCCTCAGGCTCTTCAAAGGTCCCTGTGGAAAAAGCTCACAGTGAAAACTTGAAAGTTGCAAGTTAATCTGAGTTCAAGATCTCTTCTTTTATAAACACCCAGCTCGAATACAGTACGCTACACAACAACACTATTTGTCTGTTAAGAAGGAAAATTTGTCCTTAACGTTTCTGAAGATACTTTTGTCGCACATTAACAGAGTATAATAAGCTCTGTGACTTTAGTTTGAATCTTCTTTTCTTCTGCCTGCTATGGAGTCACAACAAACTGTACATTTCAGCTATTAAAAACTTAATTGACAGTAGTTTTTGCTTAATTTTGGATGTTACTTATAGCACTTTTGAATGTGTACATCTTGGAAAAAAGCATCTTTAGGTGTCATGAACATTTTAAAGCTTAATAACATTTGGACACATTAAAAAATAACATTAAAACACACACAGTGTTTTAATCAGGTTTAAGTCCTGACATTTTGGAGATGCACAGTAATTATCAAAGCACAGCTGCCTAAACTCTGTGACTTCAGATACACGTGTCCTATGTCCTGCAGGTTAACAAATGATCACTTCATCTACATGCACCACACTTTAATTCATGTTGGAGACATAATGTAATCTCAGCTACATGGCTGAAGAAAGTATTTTTCAATTTCTGAGGCTCAAATTTAAAATTCCACCTCTGATGAAACAGCTGCTGAGCTGCATTTGAGGTTGTTCTGACATTTAATTCACATTTCTTTTGCTGTGGTTCAACTGGTGCTCAACAACTGAAGTAGAGAAAAGACGGCTGATTGGAGGCTAGATTGATGGAGGGAGTTCTTTACAGCCATATATGCAACACTTGTGATTGTCATATATATATATATATATATATATATATATATATATACACACACACACACATATATATATATATATATATATATATATATATGGTCAGGCAAACCCTGGAGGGAGTGCATTTTAATAAAACTCTTAAAGTTCCTGCTAGCATGAACAGAGACTTCTCGCTCAGCTGCAGCAGCAGATGACTGTTATTTAACATTGGCTTTTGAAAACTTTGTATGAAAAAGGAAGTAGAAACTGACCACCTGTGATTTAAAGACAGCTGCTGTATTATTATGCAACCCACCATCAGCTCCAACATGGAAAACTAAATGTCACTCTCTGCTCCACCACGCTGTTCTCTCTTTGTTCCTGTGCCCAGATCTGAGCAATTAGCACTTGTTACGAAGGAACTACATTTGTGAAATGCTATTTCAGTGGAGCAAGTCAATTTACTGCTGCTTTCTGCCTCTATTCACCTATACCCCATTCTCCTCCTCTTTCCCTCCCCACCCCCCCCCCCCCCCTCTCTCTTTTATCTCGGAGGTATTTCCTTGTACCTGCAGCTAAACATGTTTCGTAGAGCTCAGGGTGAGGCTTGACATTCTCTCTGAACCGTTCAATCAATAAGTGAGCGGACCTTTCCCTGGCTCCTGTTTACCGCGGTGCTCTACATGCCAGCAAACAACAACACTTTGCCGTATTGGCAGTGCAAGGCAATACAGCCGATACACGGAACAAACAAGGGGCCATTAACTGTGGAACAGGGGCCAAAATTCATCATATGCTGAGTTATAAATTCAATTTTGTGAATTGCCAGTCAATGCCTCCACCCGGGAACAATAGATGATATACAACCCACTTGGCTCAATCCAATAAGTAAGGGCGATGGGTGATCCTGGGCCCACCTGCCCTGTAATCACATTATTGCTGTGTGGGTCAATCAGACATGAATAAAAAGGTTTGTGTGCTGCAGCTGACAAACAGAGAACTGGGAGGTTGAAACAATGCCACATGCTGAAAGTGGCTGTCATCAACTGGAAATTACTGCAGGTATTTTTTGGCATATTCACTAAACACTATAATATTGAGGAAAAAAATGAATTAATTGGTATATATTGTATGACATGGAGCCAACCCTGTGGATAACTTACATACACCATCCACCCATTTTACTACATACAGAAACCTTTTTGTCTTCAGTACCTGCACTGCAAATGATTTGGTTCTTACCAAGATAAAAAAAAACCTAGAAGTGTTAGATAATTTATCTTGTTTTAAGAGTTACTTTCTTATTTTAAATGTTCAACTTTACACTATGGTCTTATTTCTAGATTTAACAATCTTAACTCAAGAAATTTTGTCACTCAAAACAAGTGAAATTATCTGTCCATGCAGCAAGATAATTTCACTTGTTTTGAGTACCCTTTCTCTCAGATTTAGAGTTTTTACCTTTTTTGCAGTGTGCTGTGTATCAATGAAATGTACTAAAAAATGTTTAAAAATCACCGGAAAAGAACTTGATTTCAATATTTTTTGTTCATAATATTGAAAATTCATGACTAAACAAGCAAAAATGAAAGTTTGAATTTTGATTTTAAATAAATAAATAAAAATCAGCTTTCATCAGGACTGGGTGTCCTTTAAGCAAACAACCCAAATAAAGCAGAGTACTCTGTATTAAAATGTGCCTCCTTAACTACAATGCTAATGTTGCTACCAGTAGAATACAACAGAGCCTCAGAGGCCCTGAGAGCTCAAACCCAATGCGCCAATCGAGGAAACACACTGAAATATACAAAACACTTGTTGCGTTATGCTTGAGGATGGTTCGGACACAAAAAGGAGAAACAAACTATTTCTATCATTCGGTTCTTCTGCAGATAATTAGTGGAGAAAATCTGTCACGATAAACTAAACACTGGTCTTCATTTATTTACCTGAAGAGGAAAAAACAGACCAAAATCTTTTACACCCCGTCACCTGCTCTCTGTAGCCAATCAGGGAGGATCTCTGGAATAAGTGCAACCTTGAATTTCCCCTCATCTGGAGCTTAAAATGCAACCTACTCAATTGTACAAATATTAATGAAATTTACCCTCTCTTTGGCATTTATTTAACTTGTTAAACTGCCTTTTACAATGCCAAACGATGACCATTCTTTGCCCAAACCTGGGGCAGGGGTGTAAATCACAGGTTTCATCATCATAACACCATATTAGATCCATTCATTGGATAACAATATGATATTTGCCTACATCACAAAGTCTGCTGCGGCACGACTTGAAACAGTGAGAACGTGTCGTCTTTGAATTTGTCCACTTATGAAATTATAAGGGTTGACAATAAATTTAAATATTTAATCGTGATTAATCACACGATTGTCCAAAGTTAACTAGAAATTAATCGCTAATTAAGAACACATTTTTTTATCTGTTCTAAATGTATCTTAACGTGATATTTTTCAAGTTTTTAATACTCTTATCAACACGGGAGCGGACATTTCAACAATCCAAAAGAACGAAAAATACTGCCCAGGACAAGGTTATTATAGTAAATGAAAACTAATGAAAAAACGGAAACTAGAATTGAAAAAACATTTTCGTTAACTGAAATAAAAATATAAACAAGAGTTTTAAAAAAAACTATAACTAACTGAAACTGTATTTTGTGGTTACAAAACTAACTTAAAATAACTACAATTATGGTGAAAATGTGCTTAGTTTCCGTCTTTGTCAACTTTTTTCATACATAAACCTTTTTGGTTGATATGAAATCTATTTCATCTATCTGGTTTTATGACTTAATAAACTTATTGGGGCTGAGATCGATCAGACAAAGGAAATAAAGGGAACATTTATTGTGACCTAATTGAATGTGGCACCAAACAAATACCCCATTACAAAAAAACTAAAACTAACACTAAAACTAATAAAAACTTAACTAAAACTAAGCATTTTCCCCAAAATTAAAACTAATTAAAACTAGCAAACAAACTCTAAAAACTCATTAAACAAACTGAATTTGAAAACAAAAATTGACAACGAAATTAAAACTAAAACTAAGGAAAAATCCAAAACTATTATAACATTGGTCCAGGATAACTTCAAAGGTACTGCATGCTCAAAAAATATTCTGAAAGCAAACATGGCAAACTGAGGCCCAACAAGAAACAACAGACTCAGTACCATTGACACCATGTAGAGTCCATCTTACCACTAAACATCCTGTTTTAAACAGCTCAACACAAAATGATTTACCTCATGCATCACAACAACAGACACACTGTACAACCATAGACTGTATAAAAATACTTTGTCAGTTAAATAAGATCCTTCACACTTAAAGTGAATAATCTCACACAGTGTAACCTGTCCTCTGACCTCACATGGGGATAATAAAGGCTCACAGAAACATTCTCTTCTACTGAGTAGATCAAAACAGGCTGATACAAAAGATTAATTAATTAATTAAAACAAACAATAAATTAAGTGCGCATGTACAGTGAGGAGTGTGATGCAGTGGGTGAGGGGGAGGAGTCTCTCTGTGGTATCTGAGACTGGACGTCTCCATGGTAATGCATTCACACCAACAATAACTACAGACAACTTTGGTTTGTTGAAGCTGAAGTGGTTTCACCAAACTACGGCGTGGGCCGAGGGTCATACTCACAGAAAGTGCCCTAGAAATTATCAACACAACAATAACATCTTGCATTCAATTTAGATTGCAACAAACTGACCTTCAAGTTCTTCATGCTTATTTTATTTGCCTTAAAAAAACATGTTCATGTCTTAACCCAGAAGAACCCAGACCTATTTATCCTTGAAGGAAAATTGTGGAGGATATACCACAGACCAAGTGGACCACATAGAACACATTTATGATGTTTTTTTAAATACTACCCCTAAATGTCAAAGATCTGAGATGTGACATATATGTCACATTGGGCGTTTATGGTATTTATTTTTATGATATTTGTTATTTTAATATAAATAAACTTGACACTTTTTCTGCTTACAGAAACACAAATTTGTCTTTTTCTTAAAATTGTGACATTGATAGTGCTGTTTAACAACAAATTATTGTTCAGATTTGTTTTTAAGTAACAAAATAATAAATCAACAATAAATAAAAACAAACTCTAATAGGGTTATATGCAATAAAGGAGACCCTATTAAAAGATTAGAATTGTTGAATGGGTTTAAACTTAACCTAGTAACAAAAAATAAGCTTTTTGATATTTGCTACTTATTTAGATTTCTGTTTCCAGTCACACCCACATTTTCGAGAAATCACTTCCTGTCACAGTCACATGACTGTCACATGACCACCACACCAGGGTGTTGAGTATGTGCCACTTAGGGACTTAATGAGTTAATGTTAAGCATAAAGTTGAATATGGGAGGTTCTAGAAGATTTAAAGTGTTTGTTACACCCAAGTCACCGTGGGTTGTTATGGGTTAAGAAACGTATATATGCATCAACCCTGACAATGTTATCTTGTATTTTCTTTTCATTATGATTATTTGATTCATTGTATCTGGAAAGGAACGCTTTCCCAAGGCAATCATGTATTTACCAAGAGGGCTGAAGGCAGATAAATAAAATCCTTCGTTATTTGAGTCGAGTCATTGAAGAGTCCTCCTGAACTAAATGGACAACATTCACATGTAGTTCAGGAGAGGCTGTACTGGAGGTGAAGGAGGGCAGAGAATGGGGTGGACAGTTCGCAGAGATCCGAGCTCTGATCAAGCCATCTATTCAACCATCCAATGAAAAGAGCTGGCTGTCCTTGCCTTGAGTGCTGAATTGATCTACGGCTCACTATTTATTCTGAGCTATAGGCTGTGTCTGGAAAAGTTGAAAATGACTAACCGAGAAGAATTTCCCTTCAGCCTCGTCTAACCGGCGTCTCTTAAGGCATTATTATTATTATTATTATTATTATTATTATTTTCCCACATGAGCAGTAGATGAGGTTCTGATATGAGCGGTTTGTGGTTTGTGGCTCCCTGGACATCTCGGCCAGCTTTGTTATCTCTTGTTCAGTGGATGTCAGCGAGGTCGGACACATGTCAGCGAGGTTGAACGTGGATGCTCCCCTCCCTCTTTAATGCCTTTCTCTATATTCTCCCTTGAGTCACGCTGTAAAAAATAACCTGTTGTTTTTACAGTAAAAAAACAGCAGCTGTGGTTGCCAGAACTTTACCTTAATAGATACGGTGCAACTTTTTCTAATATTACGGTTAAATTATATTAGCACTATTGATTTCACGTTTAAGACTGCCATTCTATTCCATGTGTTACTGTATAAATAAAAAGTTTTTCTATCAAAAGACACGCTGTTCTGCCATATAATTGACAAGAAAATACTTTATAAATGAAAACATGAATTAAAGATTTTACCATCTGTTAGAGATATGTTTAGTACATTTAACAGTGAGAAAAAGTATTTTTCACAAAATTCCGATTAAGGAACTCATTCACTTGTTTTTGTAATGAAAGTGTTCTTTCCATCTACTGTTTTCACTCAGCATGGGTCTAATAGATTAGCTACACAACAAAAGAATGAAGGTCAAGATGTATGTATTTACCTCCCAACTCTCTCTTCTCTCTCTTTCTCTCCTTTTCCATTCACCAGTTATATAGAAAACCAAGCAGCCCTGGAGAATATAACAGACATTGATCTTGTTAACTACAGAGAGCTGAAGAACCTGTAAGTAACTCTTTTCTCACGACAACTTACTGACACAAAGGCAAATGTACAACTGTCAGAAACACATTTTATACTATTGTACAGACCTATACTGTGTATGGTTTGCTCTATAATTGCAAGTCTCGATACCGTATATTATCTATAGGCCTATAAATGAATAGTTTCATAATGACCATTGCTACGTCTGCTTTCTACTCTCCTACAGCAACTTAACAGTGATAACTTGGCAAATTTTACACATAAACATGTTAGTTATTTGTGAAATGATGGCTCCTCAATTTCAGATAGAGGTACACAAAAGTAGGTTTGTCATTTCGAGCAGTCAACAAACAGCTCTTTTAAACAACAGCTATGGCTAAAAAGGTGTCTCTAACTGTCCCAGACAAAATTATATCCTAATTAAACTGTTCTGGGGTAATGTTGCTTACAAGAGAAAGGCTGTTAAGATGAGGACTAACCATTTTTTTTGCCTAAACTTTCTCAAGTCCAACAAAGAGCAGGACAGAGAAGTGAGTAAATCCTACAAAGTAGATCCACTAGGCCTGAATGGGGCTCTTTTTTATTCAACCTGTAAAATGTAACATTTGTTACTTGTTAAAAATTATGTTAGTACATACTGCCCTACAAAGCCTAACTGCAGTAACTACATTTTGGTCGAAATTGAGTTATAACTAAAAATGAACTACTTGATGTCTGTTTTATCTTGTGACAACACTTTAAATTTCAAATTTGCTTTATTTCAGAGAATTAATGATATAAAAATTGCAGTAACTACAAAATCCAACTCAAAACCAAAGCAGTCTGCCTGTATTTCTTATCTTGTATTTCTTCATTGTGTTGAAAATTGAAGACATGAATAACAGAAAATTTAGGTTTATTTGATTGGGAAATTATTATCTAGATAGTAATTTTAAGCATAAAAATCACATCAATACATGTAGAAATAAGTGTCATATCACTAACCTACCTAAAACCCATTTGGCTGGCCAGTTCAAAAACTTTAAAGCAGTTTTTTTCAGTTTTACCCTTTGCGTAGTTACTGCAGTTAGACTTTGTAGGGCAGTATAGTATATAATTTTTTTGGAAGCAGAGGCGACCATCTTTGGACACGAGAGTATCAGATAACGATTGCAGTAGCTATCTTGGTTAGCCAGGTGCAGTTGTACTTAAAGTTATTAATTGGGACGTTAATTGGATGGCAAAAAACAGGCTTAAAAATTTACTGGTAAAAATGAGCAACTGACTCCTTCCAGAGTCTTTTAGTAAAACTAACTTTTTTGCAGCAGCAGCCAGTAGAGTTGCCCCCTGCAGGCCATTAGAAAGAATGCAGGTTTATGCAGCCTATGGTCACAGCAGTGGAACCCATGGAAAACCCCCCAAAAACATGTACTTTTGGCAATTATCTGGAAAAATCTGAAAATCTGAAGATAGTTGGAATAGAAATCTCTCCTGTCCTTAGTGGAGAAATTTAGTTTATCTAAAAGGGATAAAAGTCAGTTGGATAACAAAAAGCTGAAACCATTAGTCAATTCATTGATCAGATGATCAACACAAAATTAACCAGTAAATATTAGATAAAAGAGTTTTGACCTGTTGATTGGACAAATCAACCAAAATATTTTAACCTATGCATTGAGAGGGGCATTTCTCCTTGATTCTGCATGCTCACATAAAACTCACATAAGTTTAAGTATTTCTAAGAGTTCTATAGCTTAATTTCTATCAAAATCTCACTGACGTGACATTTATAGTGTTTTCTTCTCCTCTCCAGCACGGTGACAGCATGTAAACTGAGGCTCATCGCTGCCAACGCCTTCCAATACAACCTCAAGCTCCAGTATGTGTAAGTGTCCTTGTCAATACAAAGGGATTGTCTTCCCTGTGTCATGTTTTGACCTGTATGTGGGTCAGCCTATTTGTCCCTGTCAGTCAGTGCTCAGCTGGCCCTTTAATACTGCACACGAAGAGAAGGCTGCATTTCTCAAAATCACAGTGACTCAGTCGCCAAATGGTTGTATTAGTCATCCACAGATCTGGTAAATCTGTGAGCTCATTTAAAAAGCTGAAGCCACAAATTACATTTATTAGAAGCAGAGTTTCTCAAGGGATATTTTGTAAACATGTAACATTTTGTAATAAATGGAAGCAAGTTTGGACAAATTAGGATATTCTCCTGTGTTGGTTCTAGTTTTCTAGTTCAAGTATTTAGACATTGGATATATTTGGGTCGAGATGAAGACATCACCTTGTGATCTTTTCTTTTTCTTTTTTACAATTTAATGACTAAATAGTTATTGATAATCAAAAAACAAACCCGGAAATGAATGCAGACTAATCTACAGTGAAAATAATGTTGAATTGCAGCACTCAGAGTCAATAAATGTGTCTGTCACTGACAAAAAAGACAAGATTGTACTCTAGAACCATGTTTTTGAGTTATTAGTGAATATGTATTCAATAGCAACAACCGTATGTATTTCAATATTAAACTATGCACTTATTTTCAATGTCAGTTCTATCTGTCGTTACATCTCTTTTGGCCTCTTCTGGCATTAGTATGGCCTCACAATCCAGGCCCAGCAATAAATAATCCTCTGAAGACCATCAAATCAGCCTATTCATCAGCAGCTGACCCTTATCGCCACCATCTTGTCCTCATCGTTTTACTGAGCGTGTGCGACATGTCCGATGTTGTTTATCTGAAAGACAGGTAGGTCCTGAGGACCAGATATGCGGGGTCGGGGTGAGCTCGAGAAATTGGAGAAGACATCCACCAGTCACCTTTTACTCGCTCACTTTGGCGGATTATCGACAACTGATGCATAATAAATACACTCCACTAAGGGTCCATTATCACTTAATCAATATTTCACTGTGGAGGGAGAGGCTGTGCCGGCCTGGGTGGAGTATAGGGGCTTCTGTGTGACAGATGTATTTCTGAGATTAAGAGGGACAGACTAGAACCGAACTAAGCAGGAGACACAGAGGCCAGGTCAGATTTCCTTTCTGCTTTCGTCTTCACCAACAATCCTCCTGGATTCAACCGTCTTTTAGAAAATTCAGTTCTTAAGAATGGCCAAAAGGAAAGTGAGCCGCTATTCCCGGCTGCTCTACCCCTGTGGCCCGGGGAGGAATCGAGCCGGTAATGGATAAGCCCCAATGGCTAACCCATCTGACATGAACTTTTGGGAGCAAGGAAAACAAATAATTGAACCCTTGGCCCTGCCAGAGTGAATATGTATTGGCTTGCATGTGTGTGCTCCCCAGTGTGGCTTTTTGTCATCTTCTGAGGGAGGTTTATTTACAGCCCGGTTCTTTGGACTGTCTGAGGATCATTTGAGAGCCACTGTGAGGATATTTTAGTGCCCTGAGAGGATTGATTAAAAGATATGAAGAATTCATCTATCACAGGAGGAATTATGATAGCCTGACACACTACATTTTAGATGTAAGATGTTATTTACAATGTTTGGATTCAGATTTCAGGGACATTTATTTTGTGCAATGAATTTGCGAGTCAATGTGTTTTTTTCTAGGTATTTTTGTCGTGAGTACTTTCAAACAGAATGTGAATAGAACATGGCAAATAAGCAACAGAATTTTATTCATTTTTTTCAAAGCAAGGTCAATTTTTTGTGGCGCTTTAGCACCATGAATAAAGGAACTAAAAGCCAAAAATGTTGATCTGCTCATGGTGCCATTAAAAAGTTTAAGGCATCACACATACCCCTTTTAAACCAAAGCAGCTCCACACCCAGTTCAGAGCTGGTGCTCAATCTTGAACCAGTTATTTGCTTTTCTGCTGCCAAAGAACCAGCTCTCTGCAGGAAAACTGGTTCCAGAGCGGCACCAACTCTCTGCTGGTCTTGAACCACGAACAGCTAACGTCAGGGGCTGGGTTAGCGTTACCAACAAGACCAACACAGTGCTGTTGAGAGGAACCAACTAAAGCATGTATCATTCATTTATTGACTTGACAGATGTATTGAGACTAGGGCCGGGACTCGATTAAAAAAATGAATCTAATTAATTAGTATTAATATCATTTTTTTCACATGGATTTTTAGGATACCATTGAATAATGACTGAATAAATAAGCTTAAGCAACAAAAATATTGTTTATTTTTGTTCAAGTCCAACAGACCAGTGCAATTTTTGCCATTAAGTGTAGCAATAGCATATTTAGAAATATAGTACATTTCATAATTCTAGGTAGCCTATAGGTAGGTAGACCTTCTGTAAACTATAATACTTTGGTTTTTAAGTAAAACACAATCCACGCTAGTTACCACACTAGCCGCTAGCTGCTATATGTTGTGCATTGAGGTGATACTTGAGGCTGGATGTGCTGCAGTGATATGTGAATTCCTTGTTGCATAGCAACACAACCATGCTCTTATCGACGCTTCCATCCGTTGGTTTTTTGTAAGAAAATGTCCCATCATCCACGGGGCCAACCAAAGCGTCTCATCAGCTTCTTCCTTCATGTTCACTGTGGTTTGTTGTTGTCTGAACTCATTAACGCTAGTTGGTGCTCCAGTATAATCGGTCCGCCTGAAACTCATCCAGTGAGAAACGTTCCACGGTGCAAAAAAAAGTGTGATTAAAATGCGTCACATTTTTTAACGCGTTAATTTTTGTGTAATTAATTAATCTTAATTAACGCATTAAAGTCCCGGCCCTAATTAAGACTGATGCTTGCAAAGCCAGGAGCAACATCTGTAGAGGGACAATGTAGTCTGCCGTTGTTGTTATTATACCTATGGAGAGGACGGAGACATATACGGATAAACAGTGATGTAATGTCCAGGCCCTAGAGCCTGAGGAAAAAGCAAACAGGTTCAGAGATGGTTCGCAAGTTAAACTAACTGCAAACCAGCTCCAGCACCAGCCCAGGAAAAGAACTAGGTTTGCAAAAAAAGGGTACAAGTCATGAGCATTCAGCAGCATGAATGCTGATGTAAAATTTGAGGCAATCAAATTAATAGTTGAGATATTTTGGGCTGGACTGATATTTCATCCATAGAGCCACACACCTAGCACTAAATCCTCTGTGTTTATACAATCATGCTGTGTAGAAATTAGAGCTGCAACAATTAATCGATTAATCGAACAATAATCGATTATTAAATGAATCGTCAACTATTTTGATAATTGAATAATTGGTTTGAGCAGTTTTTTAAAGACAGTAAGTCCAAATTCTCTGATTTCAGCTTCTTCAGTGTGAATATTTCTGGTTTCTTTGTTCCTTTATGACAATAAACTGAATATCTCTTTGGTTTGTGGACAAAACAAGAGATCTGAGGACGTCATCTTGCGGTTTGGGAAACACTCATTGATAATTTTATACATTTTATTGACCAAACAACTAATCGATTAATTGTTTAAATAATCGACAGATTAATCGATAATAAAAATAATCGTTAGTTGCAGCCCTAATAGAAATGCTAAAATACATGGGAAACTGATGTGGAGATCCATTCTAAGCAGCGTTCTTCCTCTGAGAAATGTTTGCAACTCTGAACTAATCACCTAATGTACTGAACACTAAGCAAACACAGAGCGAGGTGTGCTGGAGGTGTTTGTGAATGTAGCTCCTGGCTGCTGTGAATTACTTGCCAAGGTAATTGATCAGAACCCATTTGGATGCATTAATGTTTTTTCCTCTGACAGTAAGTCAAAGCAGGTAAGCATTGCTCCGAAAGTGAGCAATCAAATCACTGTGACTCAAGAACATTTTTACTTTAATTTTTCTTTTATTTAGCCTGAGAATAGTGTATTTTTTTATTACCAAATGCGTACATGTAAGGATGTTTTCTCTCATGCTAGCTAGTTATTTGTGCCACTTGAAATAATAGTCAAGGCAGAAATGCCACATGTAAAAGCTTTACTGAACATAGGTTGAATTACTGTTGAGACATATACAGCACGCTCCACCAATGTTAACAATATCACCTGTACTCTCCCTTTATTTCATAGGAACCTGGCATCAAATTCCCTGGAACACATCTCCTGGAGGGTGTTTCATTATCTACCACTGCTCAACCTGTGAGTCCCTTCAAATCCACACTTTCTCAGTCAATCTCATGCATTCCAATTAGTCCAAAACCACCATCACCTGCAACTGCCTCTGCACCAGTTCACCCATTGAGTGACACTTGCAAAATATCTTTTCATTTAGAGACCAATGTCTTGGTTTAAAGTTGCTTGTTTGCTTCAGTATACTGTATTGTGCAATCTAGGCCAATCATGGTAATTTTACTTCAAATGGGCATCAATGGCTCACGTTATGGACATTTTATCAAGGTTATTATTGTTTAAAATGAGCTACATCGTCTTTTGCTAGTCCGATATTAATGCATTATCTAGCTGAAATATGTCCTGAGATCTACAGAACACATTTATTGGTAGTATGTTACGTGCACACTGTGCAGTGTATTGAGTGAAAGGCATGCTGGGTACAGTTCGATCTCTGTCGCTCACTACAGTACATTCAAGAACAGTTGAGGAAAGAGAGACTGGGGCTGTTACAGTGTCGCAAACTCAAACATTTCAAGCATCAGCTACGTAATATTTGATAAGCGTGGTCCGAAACAGCTGTTAGAGAATGATGAGTATTTTCGAGCATTGTTAGGGAATGCAACTATGTCAGGGCAGACACTTTAAAATACCTGGCAGGTGAATCAATGAACCATCTGTCTATCACAGTCCCTCTTTGCTCTTCTTTTAATGAAGAAATGCTCAAGTTCCAATATAACTGATGCCTTTGCAGCATTTTTACACTAACCTCTTTAGGAGCTGCCATTGTTGTTGTTTTGTTGTTGTCACAAGCACACAGGATGCTCCTTGGTCAGAACCTCCAGTTGCTGCATTACTTGGAGCTAGGGTTGCAAAGGGGTGGAAAAAATTTCGGTACCTTTCCAGAAACTTTCCATGGAAAGTTAAGTCCCAAAAATCCCCATTCAGCATGATCAATGAAAATAATGTAAAGAGCTCCTCTCTTTCCAAAAAAGTCCCATTCAACATGTAAATGAGTTGAACATGTGATGGAGGAATGCACAGTGCATGTAGTGGGCGTGGCCTCAGTAGTGGGCGTGGCCTCAGCAGCCCTGCAGTAAGCAGTGTGCTGTGTGCATGTGATTGAGGAATAGCAGATAAGTTCCCTGTTTTCAAATTTCTTGTTTATTCCCATTAATTCCCAAAAAATCCCGTTAATTCCCATGGAATTTTTCAACCCTACTTACTTTGGTCGTTTTTACCCGCAATTATCTGTTCAGGGACAGAAAGCTGCAGTAAGACTTTCCTCCACTACAAAGGCAGAGAAGCAACATTAGAAAGCTGACTGGTGGACTCATACAGCCACAGTGTATGGAGTATGGCTGGTTTGAACTTGAAAGGTTTGAACTAGAAAGGTTCAAACCGCTCTAATACAATACTAGATCAAACCTGACTGAAGTCACAATCTGATATTCAACAAATTCTGCTGCTGCGAGGTTTTTGTTCACCAAGGGTAGTATTTTTCAGTTCCAAAACCTGATCTCAGCTGACATTATTATGTTCGCCTACTATAAAGTACATAGATAAAAGAATATCGAATTAAAAAGTACAAAAATTCTGAAGGTTTATGTTAATGTAAGATTTCAGTGTTTTTGTGCTCTTGTGCCATTGTGCCTTTCCCAAACTCTCACCGAGGTTAATTCACAGGTGAGCATACTTAGTTAGGTATTTTATAAACATAAAATTAAAAAAATACTACTGCCTTTTGCAAATTGCTTGAAAGCACCCTTTCAGTGTGATATTTTGTCACTGGTTATGGCTCAAAGTCATTACTGAAGTTGTATCTGTTCCTAAATATATAAATTGTTCAAGGTTTTAAAAGGATTATGTGACCTCCAAACTAAAAAGCTCATTATGTGTTCATACAATACACGGAGCCGGTACTTTTAAAGCTATTACATAAAGAAAGCATGTCCAAGAACTCATTTATTAGTTTCTCTGTGGAAGATGTTTGAATTATAAGTATGTACACTGCAAAAAAGGTGTGTTTAAAAACCAGATAAAAACACTAAATCTGAGGGAAATGATCTTGCTGCATGGAGAGATAATTTACCTTGACAAGATTTCTCAAATTAAGATGATTAAATCTAGAAATAAGTATGTTGTATTCTTAAAATAAGAAATTAACTGAACACTTCTAAATCTAAAGTTTTTTAACTTGGTAAGAAACAAATCATTTGCAGTGCACTCTGCTCGGGCCAGTTCATCGCTGCTTGCTTTAATTTTATCTCTTTTGTACATTTTTTGTCTTTTTTGGTCATTTTGTGACCAAAAGAAGATGTAAAACGACACAAAAATGACCAAAAAAAGACACAAAAAGACATAAAATGACCAAAAAAGAAACAAAAGACATAAAACCACATAAAAGACACAAAAAGACAAAAAAACACAAAAAAAAGACACAAACAGTTTTTTTATTATCTTGGTAAGAAACAAATAATTTGCAGTGCACTCTGCTCGGGCCAGTTCATCGCTGCTTGCAGCTTTAATTTTATCTCTTTTGTAAAAAATGTTGTCTTTTTTGGTCATTTTGTGACCAAAAGAAGATGTAAAACGACACAAAATGACCAAAAAAAATACACAAAAAAAGACACAAAAAAGACCCAAAAAGACATAAAATGACCAAAAAAGAAACAAAAGTAGTAAAATCACAAAAAAGACAAAGAAAGACAAAAAAAAACACTCAAAAAAACACAAAAGACGTAAAATTACAACAACAACAACAAAAAGACACAAAACACACCAAAACAAGACACAAAATGTTTTTTATCTTGGTAAGAAACAAATAATTGTCAGTGCACTCTGCTCGGGCCAGTTCATCGCTGCTTGCAGCTTTAATTTATCTTGTTTTAAGAGTTAATTTCTTATTTTAAGCGTTCAACATGCTTATTTCTAGATTTAATAATCTTAATTTAGGACATCTTGTCAAGTGGAATTATCTGTCCATGCAGCAAGATCATTTCCCTCAGATTTAGTGTTTTTATCTGGTTTTTAGACACACCTTTTTGCAGTGTAGCCAGGAGAGCTGATTTTCCTCCTTTTTTTCTCCTCAGGGTTTTGAGGGACAACCCTCTGGTCTGCTCGTGTGACCTCCACTGGCTCCAGCAGTGGCAGCAAAATGAGCGCGGAGACCCGGACAACCAAATTTTTTGTTTCTCCGATGATCAACCAATACCCCTCAACCTGTTGGTGATAGAAAACTGCAGTGAGTGATACCTCAACTTCATTTTTTGCACTTTATTGTGATGCTATAAATTGTAATGCATGATCCTATCTCATGAAAATATTTGCACATTCATAGTTTTTGGATTTCATTTAACTAGTATTTGGGATTTTTGTGTGGAAAAACATATCAAACACAAAATACAAGTCAGTATTTTTCTAAAACATGGAGGGGATCTTTAAATATTTTTCTGTAAAGTTCATGACATTTACTGATCTTAACCCTCTTGTTAACAAGTTGCATATAAGAGGTAAAATGAGGAGAACATCTAGTTCTATATTTTTATACTAAATATATTTGACCTTATCTCCGGTTTTACTTGGCCTATCATCACCAAACAAAAACTGGCCTCATGGAGTTTTAAGCCAGTACTTTAGAGGGAAGTTGATGGCAGGGAAACACACTGCTTCGTTTTTACGCCATGACATCATGAAGAAGTCATATGATTTGATAATATTGGCGTGACTGGTAACTCCAGAGGGTGAATGATAAGCCTCTCTCTTATGTGGTGTAATGAACATTTGAAACGATGCAGCTTCATGCAATTGGCTTGAAAAGGAAAAATAATAACCATTTGTTGTCACTATTGTGCATATTAATGCCTTCGACGAGCAGGTGCAGTGAAACGAAGGGAAGAAATTGGCTCAGCATTGTTGTTTTAATCGCATGGAGCGGGAACATCTTGTTGCCAGGAAACATACAAGAGAGTTTTTGGCCCTGTGCTGTTTCTCCCAACTGCTACAAGAAAAAAGAAGAAAGTAACTCGGCTTTTCACTCAGTTGTATCGTCACATTAGCCACCTGCCGTCTCCTCTGCTGCATGTAGGTCTGCCTGAGGTGACCATCGTCTCCTTCAAAGACTCAAAGATTCAAGAAGGAGGAAACCTGACATTTGCATGTCAAGTGACAGGAAGTCCAACCCCCAATGTGAGATGGCGAACAGAGGATCTCAAATCTCAATCTTTTACACAGGTATTAAAGCGTTTTCAGTACATATATATATGTCATATAGATAAGTAAAAAGATCTTTTGCATGTCTGCCCATCCTAAAATAAGGATCCCTTCTCTGCTTCTTCAGGTTTCTTCGTTTTTTTCCCCTTTTATGTTTTTCCTGTTAATAAATTGAGGCTGTTCTCAAGCACTTGTAGGCAAATGTATCATGTGTGCTATCAATCAATCAATCAGATTTTATTTGTATAGCACTTTTCATACAAGAGAGATGCAACACGAAGTGCTTTACATAAAACAGGAGAAAGTAATAATAATAATAATAATAAAAATAACGAAACATAGAAACAAGCAAACACCCTCCACCCATCCGCAACCCTCCACCCTGAGCCTCCATCCACCATCCCATTAAAAACAAAGCACAAACTGTAAACTGTAATATATATATATATATATATATATATATATATATATATATATATATATATATATATATATATATATATATATATATATATATATATATATATATATATATATATATATATATATATAGAATGCTGCAGGAATTATGTTTTTTTGTAGGCCAACCCAGAAGTTAGTAGAGGTGTGAATCAGCATATCGGCCCCACAATACGATTTTATCCTGATACTTGAGTCACGATACAATATTATTGCGATTTTAAGCATTTTGCAATATGGTGAGTATTGTGAAACAATATATTGTGATTTTACTGTTTAACTGCATTTTGTGTCCACAAAATTCAATTAAATCAGGAATTGTCTTGTGAAATAAGATAAACTTCTCAGTCTATTCATCTCACTTCAGTCTTTTCATTTCTCCACAATGAGAGTCAACAGAACAACAGCTTTAAGATTTTTGAAGGGTAAAGAAATCAGCATAAGTAAAAAGCAGAACATAAGGCTATAAATGAACCACACCAATGTGGCATGACTACAAAATCCCCACCACAAAGCTGACATTTAGTGTCTGCAACAACTTCTGTTGTCTCATTTTAAATGCCTCAAAAATTCACAAATGTATGAGTATTAATTGATGAATTCTATGTTGCAGAACAAAACTTTCGCTTGTGTTAACCATTATTTGAGGCATCTAGACAAAAAAATACATTTAAAAAAAAAAGAACCCTATTGACTTTGGGGAAAAAAGAGAATCAACGGTGCAAAAATGCAAACTCCAGATTTTTGAATTAATTTATGCAGCACTCTATGAAGGTATAGAAACAAATTGACTTACAGTATTAAATCATGTTTGTCTACTAAGTGCACTGAGTGGTCTTGCCCCTATGAACTCACTAAAGAGATCTCTTGTTTGTCTGAACTTTTCTGTTTTTGCTCAGTAGAACTCCCCCCCCGAAAAAAAATATATGTAATTCCTTCCCCTCTTCTATTTAATGTCTCTTTATTGATGCTTTCAAGCTTCGGCTCTAAAATCCACTTTCTGTCACTGACCTTTAACTCTATTTGACTGCTTTTGGACACATTTGTCTGAGTCCACATGTCTTATGATTTTATTTCTTCACTTTCTGCCTTCCTCACTGTGCTGCTCTTTAGATAAACTGTAGCTTAAAGCCATATAAAACAAAGTCCGGCTATACAATCTATCGATCCACAGTATAGTAAATTGGATCCCATTTCATCCCTCTAAATTGTATACATTTAAGTGATCCATATGTAGTTGGTACTGGGCTGCATTAACCTCCTCCGCTCTTTGTCTGCTGACAGGAGAGAATCTGGGGCTCTGCATTAGAGCTGGTCCTTTTCCTCACCAACGTTTCTTCGTATGACAACCTGCACAACCTAACCTGTGAGGCCGAGAACCAAGCTGGTCCCGGGGAGGACATGGTGCAATTGGACATTGAGTGTAAGTGCCTGCAAAAAAAACACAACACACTCTTGAAAGCTCACAGGCTCAATACGAGTCGCCAGGCTTAATGGAGGTTAGGGCGAGAGCACACTGGGGCCATTTTTCTAGTGCAGGCAGGGTGGA
The DNA here is from genome assembly GCF_030273125.1 of Centropristis striata. NCBI lineage: Eukaryota > Metazoa > Chordata > Actinopteri > Perciformes > Serranidae > Centropristis > Centropristis striata. The sequence goes on from NC_081524.1 coordinate 18,553,854, forward strand.
CAGCTAGAGAAAAGAAAAATGCACTGCACTGATTTCTTCTAAATGCCCCCTCTACAAATACGAGTATGTACCCACTACGCTTCTAATGGAGCTCTTTGTCATCTGCCACTCACTCTGGCGACTGGTGAGAAGTGTTAAAATAATATGAGTGAAGTGCTGCAGGTATGGCCAGTCATTTAATGCAGGGATACAATGAGAGGCCAAAAGAGAGTGAACTTCCCTCTCCCTGCTCTTAAAGAACTCCTTCACCTCACACACACTGTACTTCTACATTACAGCTGCAGTTTGACCCAGGAGGTTTACTGTTGTTTTCTCCTTTCAGATGCATTAGTGCATCTGGAAGTTAGTTGGAGGAACAGTGAGGAATGACAGCACCCAGCGGTCCCACACAAAACAAGAGTCAGATGCATTAGTGATACATTACTGAAAAAATACTGCCCAAACAATATCATATATCAGCAACTCAGTGACACTCATTAGAAAATAAAGCCAAAAAGAGCGGGGGCGCCAATCAGCTGAAGCCAAATGCATGAGCATCAAGGGACAGATAATGAGCGTCAGGAAAATGGGGCTGATAACCCGTGCGAAGATCTGATTTGAGCCTGTGCTAATGGACTTTTCCCTCCTACTCCGGAAAACCGCTTCATCCGCAGTGATTGGCAGTCTGTAAATGCGTTAGTGCAGCTAATCTATCAACATCAGCCCCCCTGGTGGACGGACACTCGTTAACCGCTAGCCCTTTAATTACTCTTAATTACCTCCCAGAACAGTGGGTGTTTACTGCTGAGTGGCTCTCGGTGCCATTGATTCATGGTGCTCGTGTGGCTTCTCTTTCATAAAAGAGCTTTTCAATGTATTTTTTTTTTTTTTTTAGAATAAATTCTTAAATGCGAGAACATGCATCTGGACAAAAGCAGTTCTATTTCCAATGCTAGTGAATGATTTTTTTCAAATATAAGAACTTCATACATTTCAGGAGGGAGTAGTGCTCACGTAAGAGCAATGAATGATGTCAGAGGGAGAGCTGAGAGAGAATAAAGGCTTGCCAGAATAAACACTACAGGGTCATTCATTGATTCTGGTCGTGAAGACCTTACATATTTGACCCACTTGATCCAAACTACAATGAACACATTCTTTTCTGAAGATGAAGAAAAAAGTAATCCTTGATAACACGAATGTAATTAACTGTATCTATCCACTCATGTATTGTGGGGGTTCAGAGAGTAAGACAACCCAGTTGCCAGAAATAATGCAGCTACATGATGTTTCTGTGAACCACAGATACATCGAAGATCAACATTTCTGAACTACTGCAACCCACTCTAATTCCTACAGGTGACAACCACAACACATTGTGATTGTGTGACCATTAGGGTTGCAAAGGGGTGGAAATTTTCGGTAAAAAAATCCCCCCAAAGTCCCATTCAACATGTAAATGAATTGAACATGTGATGGAGGGGGGGGGGGGAGGGGGGGGGCGTGGCCTCGGTAGGGGTGTGGCCTCAGCAGCCCTGCAGTAGGAGCAGTGAGATGTGTGCATGTGATTGAGGAATAGCAGATATTCAAGTGTACTTGCATGAAATCTGGTTGTTTAAGTCAAGATTATCCATCCATCCATCCATTCTCGTCCACTTATCCGGGGCCGGGTTGCGGGGCAGCAGGATAAGCAGGGCATTCCAGTCGTCCCTCTCCCCAGCCACAACGTCAAATGCATTTGGGCTTTGAGTCATCATTATGCTTAAAATATTTACCCAATTATATTTAAGTTCCCTGTTAAGAGCCAACCTTCAATTGTGTAAATTCCCTGTTTATTCTTTTTTTTCAGCAGATATCAAAATACCAAACATCAGGGTGTCTTGCCTGAAAATCGGCTATTTCCTAAAAAATAATGTGGAATGTGGAAAATTGCAACTGCAGATCAGTGTTTCGTCTTCATTTCAGTGCTTTGAGTGCTTCCAGAAACCCACACTGTTGCTATCCCCTCCAGAAAAATGTGCTTTCTACTTTGATACAATAAAGAAACTAATAAAACAATTTCCCCCAAACTCCCGCTATGTGAGAATCTTCTACACATCTAGCTAGTTTTCATTAGATTTTATAAATTAAAACTTGGCCCCCTTCTCAGCAGTTTAATGGAAGTGAAAGCAAACCCCAGAATCACTCTCACTAAGTAATAAGCTTTGTACACTTTTTTTTTTTAAACCCCACTTAAATGTTGTTTTTCAGCTGTGTCTGCTATTTTCGTAGCTTCAAAAAGGCCAAAAGACGTTCAGAAACATCCTGACCACAGCAAAACATAAAGGAGAGATAATACAGTCAGTAGACAGTGCAGATACAGACACGATCAGGGATTACCTTTAGATTGGTCCATAAAATGTTTTCTCAGAAAGACTTGCATAGTATAACTTTAACCCTCTGGAGTCTCCAAAAGCTCCAAATCCAGACTTCTTCATGACATCCAGACTAGAAAACAAAGCAGCGTGGAGCCCTACTGTAAATTTACCTCTAAAGTTCTGGCTGTAAACTCCATGAGGCCAGTTTCAATTTGATGATGATATATCAAGTAAAACTGGAGACAAGCTCAAATATATTTAGTATAAAATGATAGAACCGGATGTAACCCTCTTATATGTTATATTTGCAACCTTTGTTCACATTTGACCAAAAAAAGACACAAAATGACAAAAAAAGACAAAAAATAACTAAAAAAGACACAACAAAAGACACAAAAAAATACACAAAATGACCAAAATTGTTACGCTAAACACACAGGACACAAATAAAATCGAGTCCCACTAGAATAAAAACCAGAGTTGGATGACAGGATCACACACAATCACAAGATCACATTTATGTTTGTTTTTCTTTGTTTCTTTTTGGTTCAAAATGTTGATCCAGTAAGTCAGAATAAAAAATCAATTATTATTAGGTCATATAGGTGAGGTTGTGCTGAAAAAAATAGACCAACATGGCATTTAAACATGTTTTAAGTGGTGTATACAGGCAGGATGAAAAGGATTCAAAATTGACAAAATATCCAAAGACTCCATAGAGTTAATGTTTAACTTTTAATGGATTTATATTTTTTATGTCAGGATTCCAGTTAACTATGAATCTGCCTGGACTGTTCAGGAATCACTTTTGCCACATTTTCTCAAAATGTTCATTGTCTAATTCTCGAGTGAGAACTGGAGGGCTCATTAAACAAAATTCTAGCCTTCCTGTTAACCCCTGCAGTGAATAGCTTGGTGTAACTTTAAAAGGGGTCGCTAATGGATGATTAGTTAAATGTGATTAACAGCGCTAATTTTCACTCAGTGCAACAGACAGACTTCAGCAAGCTCTGGATAAAAAAGAGACAAACGCCTCAGTATCCCCTTAGCACAGCACTTTGTGAGGCTGGGTCAGGGGTTAAGAGCAGCAGACTGGTTGGTGCAGTATGAGGGGTCTCTGCACTTCAGAGTCCTGTTCCATCTAAACGAGGCCATTTCCTGTAACTTCACGTCCAGCTGAGCTTCCAGGTAGCTTTTGTGGTCGAGGGGGCACGACGACGACCAGGATTCATTATTCATAACAGGTCAGTGCAGGTTTGCAGCACAGATGGAGAACATTGATTCATGGAAACTCGGAAGGGATTCTATAGGGCGCTGCACCTGCAACTGTTGACTCTATGTTACACATGATCAAGATGCTCATTCAGCAGAAAATAAGTACATTAGAAGTACTGTCCTTTAGTACCATTTTAATGTTTGTGCACTTTGTAAAGGCAATCTTCTTTGTACTTGTAATTCACCATTGTAAAAGCTAATGTTGATATTTTTTACTCCACTACATTTATTTGACAGTTTGACAGTCACTAAATCTTAATTTAACAAATTAAGATTTTACATACCAAATCAGAGAGGTTCAAATCTATCTATCTATCTATCTATCTATCTATCTATCTATCTATCTATCTATCTATCTATCTATCTATCTATCTATCTATCTATCTATCTATCTATCCATCCATCCATCCATCCATCCATCCATCCATCCATCCATCCATCCATCCATCCAATACACAAATGACTTTGCTGATGCCAGGCTAATAAAAGAGAAAAGCAGCAAACCTTTACATTTGATATGCTGGAACGAGTGTAAGTTTTAACTTAATTAACATTTGTTACCTTTGGACAGAGCTATGCCAGCTGTTTTCCCATGTTTTTGGTCTTTATGCAAAGCTAAGATAATCTTGCTGGTGGCTGTAGCTTCATATTTACCATACAGACATGAGGAGGGTCAATTCTCATCTCTGGGCAAGAAAGCAAATAAACTCGTCCTTCAAGCCTTCACTTTTCTAGTTGATAGTCCAGTTTTGAAGATTAGATTAAATTAGATCAGGCATGTCCAAACTATTCCACAAAGGGCCCTGTGGCTGCAGGTTTTCCTTTCAACCAAGCAGAAGCACAACAGGCACAACTCATTTATTCAGCTGATCTCAGTGTTCAAACAGCTGTTTGTTTGAATCAGGGGTGCTCTTAATTGGTGGGAGCAAAAATCTGCAGCCACATGGCCTTTTGTGGAATAGTTTGGACATGCTGGATTAGATTATACTTTATTGATCCCACATCGGGGAATTCACTTGTCACAGGAGCAAAAACAAAAGCAAAAGGGTGTGGATAAAAAATTACAGAAGAAAAAAAAAGAAATAAAAGGTCGAACACAACGAAAAGACTAAAACATAAAGTGGCCGCAGTATAAATAATATTGCACATGATAAGTAGTTGTAATGAAAAATATAAATACTGAAAGTGAGGAGCAGTTTTGCAGCTTACAGCTCAGCATTTACTGCAGATGAAACAATTACACCTTCCAGATGTATATCTTATATATGCAGATTATCTTGTTACCTTTAGTCCGAGTAGTGCTGGGCAGCAGGGGCTTCTTGATATATGATCTGACTACGGTGTGGAATTTGATAGAAAATATAATTCCAGCAAAAGTGCTGTTTCAATATGCAGAACGAAACAGGATAAATGGCTTAATTTCCCTGTGTTCAAACTATCCAATAATTGTCTTGAGGTCTGCAAAAAGATTAAATACCTTGGTCATTGTATTGCAGATGATATGAATGATGATGATGACATATACAGACAGTGTTGTAAGTTATATGCACAGGCAAACACCATAGTACATAAGTTTAACTGCTGTTCTACTCAAGTTAAAGTGGCTCCGTTCAAAGCTTACTGCACACCAAGGTTATAATAGTTTTGGATTTTTCATAAGTTTTTGTTTTAATTTCGTTGTGAATTTTTGCTTTTCAAATTCAGTTAGTTTTAATTAGTTTTTAGAGTGAGCTTGCTAGTTTCAGTTTAGTTTTTAGTTTTTGAAAATGCTCAGTTTCATTTTTATTAGTATTAGTGTAACTTTTAGGGTTTTTTTGTAATGGGGTATTTGTTGAGTGCGAGATTCAAAGAGGTCATAACAAATTTTGCCTTTATTTCCTTTGGTTGATCCATCTCAGCCCCAGTAAGTTTACTAAGTCATAAAAGCAAATAGATGAAATAGGTTTGATATCAACCAAAAGTATACCGTATGAAAAAAGTTGACAAAGATGAAAATGAACATTTTCACTATAATTTTAGCACACTGAAAGCACTTTTAAGAAATGTGATGTTTCAGTTTATGCAACATCTGAATGAGTCCACCAACAGTATCATGATGATACTCTCAGATCCCTTTGTGAGCTGCTCCAGCTACACATCCAGACTGAGAGGACATTGTATTTGTTTTTCTGTTTCTGTTATCTGTCCTGTCTTGCGTGGCTTTTGGACATGAGTCTGGCAAATAAACTGAATTGAATTGAATTATAACTTCAGTTGTCTAACCAGCTCTGAATTCTTAAATCTCTCATCTCCCAACAGTTCCAGTCAAAATAATCTTCCTGAAGGACGCCGTGCAGCAGCACCACTGGTGTTTCCCCTTTGCTGTCGACGGCAACCCTGAACCACGCATCACCTGGCTCTACAAGGGCAAGCTACTCAACGAGAGCATCTACACGTACACCCAGCTCATCCCCGACCCGGCCGACGGCTCGGTGAAGCACGGATGTCTCTTCCTCAACAAGCCCACCCACATGAACAACGGCGACTACACTCTGATTGTGGAGAACAAGCTGGGCCGGGATCAGGCCACGGCCGTCGGGAATTTCATGGAAAACCCCTTCGACGATCCTGAGGGGATAATTCCAGGTGAGTTCCTGAAACTGTTTTGGAGCTGCAGGATGTTTTTCCGAGCAGCCTCCCATAACTAGTAGAGGAGGCCATTAGGGCGGCTAAAAGGGGAATCTATCTGAATATGTTATGATTTTAACTGGCTCGATTCTCCTGCAACATCTTTCAACAAGGTCCTTAAAATAATAATAATAATAATAATAATAATAATAATAATAATACCTTTATTTATATAGCACCTTTAAAAACAGTGTTCACAAAGTACTTTGACAGGAAAAAAAATATATATATATATATATACATACACACATACAGATACACATAAACACATATACACACATATATACACATACACACATATACACACATATATACACACATATATACACATACACACATTTATACACATACACACATCTACACACATATATACACATACATATTCACATACCACACAAGTTAGAAAGACCAACATCACGTGAATGCAAGTCTGTAAAAATGTGTTTTGAGAAGTGATTTAAAATAATTCAGTGATTCAGTGAGCCTTAGGTCCTCAGGCAGGGCATCCAGAGTTGAGGGGCCCTGATGGTAAATGCCCTATCACCTTTAGTTTAGAGCCTGGACTTTGGAACAACCAGAAGGGACCCGGGGCCCGAGGACCTAAGGCTGTGGGCCAGCTCATAAGGTGTCAATATCTGTGAAATGTAACTTGGAGGCAGCCCCTGACGTGCTTTAAAAGTGATCAGTAAAATCTTAAAATCAATTCTAAAACGAACGGGGGGCCAATGAAGAGAAGCTAAAATCTGAGTAATGTGCTATCGTCTGTTAAAACCAGTAAGAGTAAATACTGTCATTAGAAAGCATTGGAGGAGGAACTAACTATATAGTAATTATGTTAATGAAACATTATGTAATTATTAGCTCTTACAGATCTGTGAAGAACATACTTTCATCACGAGTGCTTCCTGATTAACTCTTAATCGGCTGGTGAGAAGCATGAAACTAAAAAACACTCATTATATCCTTAACTTAAACATTTGGTTCTATTTTGTGCCCCCTCCAGTAAATATGCATTATTATTATTCACATCAAAGCATCATATATATCTGCCTTCTCCTTTGTAACACATAATCAGTTGAATCCAATACAAAGACAAGTTCTCTAATACTCAAACTAGGACGTATTGTTTTCTGTAAAATTACTAATTTTTCCCAGCATCCCAATTTTTTGAGGGAATCAGGGTATTATAATTATAAGCCCAAAGTTTGTTTCAATATTTAACCTTGAGCTGTTGAATACACAGTGGCCCTCATTTATCAAACGTACGGCAGAAGGTGGGCGTAAAGTGGGTTTACGGTCATTTCTATGCAAAGCTCATTCATCAATTTGGGAGTGCACACTTAACTCACCGCCATTGGACTGTTGGACGTCAGCGTTTCACTTTCTGACTCTAAGAAATTCCTCTTCATTTAGTGTTAAAACTGACTTTAAAACATTGCTTACCTCCTACAACCAAAAAGCTGTGCTCTGTGCTCCAAATTTAAAATATTCACTGAACTTGCTTGAGTATATAACTATAAGTACTTTTATTTCATCAACCCCCATTGCTGCATATATCTGTACCTGCTTTGCAGTGTTGTTTATTTGTAATGGTGCACTTTTCTAATTAAGGTGATTAAAAAAGGTTAGGGGATCCTCTTTTTGGACGAATAACGTCCTTCGGTGTTGTAAACTCTAGGGGCGAGGCCTTTAAACAGAGTATATATTAGGGCGCGGACGCTTGTTTCCAGACGGCACATTTATCAACAGCCAATCATTGTTACGATGAGATTAACGACATACAAACGTTTCAGGAACTACACGTGAACCCTGTCGTAAGACTGTACACTGTAAAATATGTTTGTAGATTTTACAGGGAAAAACTGCTAAACCATGACAGTAAAAGACGTAAAATGATAAATGGGTTAATTCAGTTTCAGTAACAATGAAACACCGTAAATGTATATATCAGTCAAAACAGTATTTTTTACAGTTTTATTTATTTTTTAAATCCATTACTCCACTGTAAAATTCACTGACACCTTGTTTGTAACAAAAAATATACTGTAATATATATACAAGCCATCATTTTTGCATTTATTTTTTGTAAAAAACACTTTTTCTCACTATTACATGTACATCATATCTCAGAACAGAAATACACTGTAATGTTTAATGGTAAATTCTTTAATTCATGCTGCATTAATAAAGTTTTCTCTTGTCAATTATATGGCAGAACAGCGTTTCTTTTTATTTTTTACGGTAAAATATGGAATAAATTGGCAATCTTAAACGTGAAATCAACAGTGCTAATACAATTTTACCGTAATATTATGCACCGTATTTATTACGGTAAAGTTCTGGTAACCACAGCTGCTGTTTTTTTACCATAAAAACAACAAGTTTTTTTGTATATATGCTCTGATCTGTGCTGGTTTCTACGTTCTTCTGATAAATGAGGGCCAGTGTGTATGAATGTTTGATAAGTTAAATATCACTAAGAGCATTTTTGGCTCTGTAATGAGTGTCCATAAATGTGTTTTTTGGTCTCTCTTCCCTCATGCTAGTCCTTGTGGATCCAAGTAAGTCCATTGTTATTGATCATTATTCTCCTAAAATCCTAATATATCTCCTCAACACTGCATACTCTTGATGCGAGTCATATTTCATTAACAAATTTCCTTCCTGCCCCTCAGGACCTACCAAGAAATCAGACATGGACGTCACAGAGAACTCAGAGAGTCGAGTGTTTGTGGTACGGCTGCACACGACATCGTTCCCAGATACAGACTAGTAATAATGCTTCTGGATGATGTCACTGACTGCAGATGTGTGTTTGTTGGAACAGGTGTCTGTGGCTGTGGGTCTCGCTGTGTTTGCCTGCACCTTCCTTCTCATCATGGTGTTGGTTATTAACAAGTGTGGCCAGCATTCAAAGTTTGGCATTCACCGTAAGTTAAAACACATTATTTAATTTACTGCAAACATAATACCAGAGACGCTTGTTTATCAAAGGAATTGTTTGACAGTTTGTCTTATTCTTTTAATGAAGTGATTGCATTTTAATTTCAGTTGTAGAAAATTATAATCCTATTGTAAAATTACAGTTTCATTTTAATAAATTCCCTATGCATTGGAAAAAAGGCCACTCCAAAAATAAGCAAAAAAAAAAAAAATGAATACAAGATATTTTTGCTTGTAATAAGCACAAAAAATCTGCCAATGGAACAAGTGAAAATTCTCTTGGTAAGATTTCTTAAAATAAGACATTATATTTAAGCCTTACAAGATAAGAGTGATCTTGAAATTAGCTGCGAAAACTCATTTTTAGATATATTTGACTAGAATTGTGATGTTTTGTTTCATAATAAGCTTGTGATCCTCAAAAATAGTATTTTCCCCTCAAAAGTAACATCTTTTTTTTAAATTTGAAAGTGTATTTTCTCATTTTTAGTTCTATAATTGTGACACTGTTCTACATTTAAGTCCACCACCTACTTGAAATAAGATTAAAAACTGGCATTTTGAGACAAAATGTATTCAAGTTAGCATTCCTGACTCGTATTAGCATCATCTTAAGTGTATTTACCTTATTGTAAGCTCTACAAAAGTAGTATTGTTCTAGATTTCCACACATTCACCAACTAGATTCAAGACATTAACTACTTCTTATAAGACAGAAAAAAATGAAAACTAGTGTTGCCTTGAAACAACTTTTTTATTTTTATTTTATTTTATTTAAACAGCAAAAAGCATATAGACACACTAGGCACACTAAAACTGCCCCACCTGTGGCATTCATTCTTAATACAAATGCTTAATATTGTTACATTCAAATGACATGAGGCTGGGCTGACATGAACAACTAGTCCCTCAATACAACATTAACCATTGTCAATAAGGATACACCATACTGAACCTTTTGCTGCTATCCCATACCTGCACAATTAAAAAATCAATGTTCCTTTAGGAGTATTTACCAAGTAGCGAGAAAGAGTTATCTGTTCGCTTAGCTTAGCACAAAGACTGGAAGCAGGGGGAAACAGCTAGCTTGGCTCTGTCCAAAGTTTCTGCACCTTTAATGGTATAACTGAATAGATATGATCAGCTTGGTCACTACAATGAACTTAGAGCTGTACAATATTGGGAAAAAAAACTGACATTGTATTTTTTTCCCTGCGATTTAAATTATTGCAATATTAAAAATTAGCCAACAGGAATTTTCCATTTCATATAAATTTTAAGTGAATTGCATCAGTTTGGTGGATCTCCTTTTTTTTTTTTTTTTTTACTGTTTTATTGTCTATATTTCCTCTACCTATTTATTTGCATTCTTTGTGATTCTGTATCCATTTTTATCTATTTGTTATTTTAATCTAATTTAAATTATTATTGTTGTCGGATCAATATTCCTTTTCCTGCTGTCCACTATGATTTTGCGTCTTTTCTTCTTGTATTCAAGAGCACAAACACACATACACACATGCGTACTCTTCTATTTAAACACTGCTTTTAAAAGGCCCTATATAAGTAGAGTTATTATCATTATTTTCATATGATATTATTATTTGAATCCTATTTAAATCCCCCAGGAGGACTCTGTGAACCCTATTTGTTGAGAAGTGTATAATATATATATATATTTATATATATATATACACACACACACACACACACACACACACACACACATGCATTATACATATTATGTGCAGAGAAAGAAAGAAACAAGGAAGATGGAAACAACATAAGAATGTTTCCTTTTTTGCCTTACTTTCCTAATATTGTACGTCAGGTTATTGTGCAGGAGGACATGACTGTAGAGTATGACTGATGCTCATATAAATCTTTCCGTTATACATTTCCATGCTCCTACCAGCACGATGAAAGGAATGGGACACAGTAGATGACATTGTCTCAGCCCAGAACCACAATTTAAAGACGCATATGTGAACCAAAGAGAGCCATAATCAAACGTTCTGCCAAATTATTGTTTCAAATGGCAGGTGGTTCTGTCAGGCTCTCAGAAGGTAATGCGCAGGAGAGACTGACTAATATAGGATTTCCACTGAGCTGTAACTTCGCACACAGGCGGCCGCTGTGTCGGCCGGGCTAAAGTGCCTTAATTACTGCATGAGAATGGCGGTAGAAACCTCCCTTGGCCACTGCCACGTGGTGTGGGCCATTAAAGAAGATGGATGGACGGATAGATGGATGGATGGATGGATGGATGGATGGAGGAACAACTAGACGTGATATAGCTCCGCTCGGACCCCACCCCCCACCCCCAACACACACACACACACGTCTACCCTTCTCACTCTCAAAGTGCCTAAGTGGGCCTGATTGCCTAAGTGGACCCTGCTCCCTCTTTCCTTCCGTCCATCGCTTCTGTGCGCTCTCTTTGTTGTTCCATTTTCTACCGTGTTGGACTCTAGGGGTTCTGTGGTTTGCCTTGCTGAGTGGGGTTTACAATTTGGGCCCCACTTGTTTGGCTTTTAATACGCACTATAGTCTGGGGTTGCTAACCATTCAGGCTTCCTTCCCCTTTCCTCAATTCAATGTGTACTGATTGCTGCATGGCTGATGATGGTGATTATTAGAGCTTGTCATCATCTGTCACCATGGCACCAACAAATGTGCGGCCAAGTTTGTAGCGGAGAACATAGATTCCTCCGAGAGAAAAAATGAGTTATGAATTTTCTTTTGATGGCCGTCGCAATCACGAGTGGTTTGAGGCTGATTGGTGTCACGAATCTCTCAGTTCTGCTTGTTTTCAACCCCTCCGCCTTTTCATTAGGTTCATCAGTTTTGGGCACTGAGGATGACCTGGCTGTGTCGCTGCGCTTCATGAACTTTGGAACGAGCCCGCCTTCCTCGGATGAAGACTCTGGTTTATCCAGCTTTGTAGAGAACCCGCAGTACTTCTGTGGCATCATCAAGGAGAAAGACATGTGTGAGTGTTGCTGCTGAACCATTTTTTACTGAATCCATAATGACAGAAGAACACCATATTTTGAGATGTCCAAAAATGACCCCTCAAAAAAAAAGGCATAGTCGAAGTTTTTCGGGAAAAAGTCTTAAAATTTTCAAATGCCCCGATACTCTCAAAATAGTCTTATTATAGTCTGTTGATACACGTAGTTGGGTGGCTTTTCCAGAAATTACAGAAAAACACAATAGTCATTTTTGGACATCCCAAAATATGGTGTTTTTCTGTCATTTATGGCAATATTATGCTCTAATATGTATCAACAAACTATAATTGACCTTACTTATTCACCCAAATATAATGAAGTTTCAGAATCTTGATTGTTGGTGTTATTATTTTTGAGAAACACTTTCATGTGAGTTGCTTTGCTCACAGTCTGTTTTTTGTTTTTGCATGGATTTCATAAGACACAACAAAGTAAACTAAAGGTGGGGAAATCTTGAGCAAATTTAATTAAGTTCAGGTGCAAACAAGGCATGATTTCACCCTGTTTATCAACCTTTTTCTGTATTTTAATGTTCAGGTGTGCAGCATATTAAGCGTCAGGACATCGTGTTGAAGTGGGAGCTGGGTGAAGGAGCGTTTGGCAAAGTCTACCTGGCAGAGTGCGCCAACCTCAGCCCCGACAGCGACAAGATGCTGGTCGCCATCAAGGTGAGTGAATTTACATGCCATTCCTCACTATCTCCCCAACACATTCAGTACTTATGCAGTTGAAATATATTTGAACTCATTTTTTCTCCCAGGCTTTTGAACCTGTGTGAGAAAAAAGTTATTACTTTGTGCTGTATTGTACATCTCATATCATATATTACTAGATGAAGTTGTCTTTTTATTTCTATTTTTAAGTTTATTGTTATTCATTTATGTATCTTTTGGATTTTTTGTTGTTATTCAGTTATGTAAAGCACTTTGGTCAACCTTGGTTGTGTATAAGGTGCTCTAGAAATAAACGGGACCTTCACCTTGACCTTAAAATAAAAAAATGCTACAATTAGGTTGCAAACTTTACTGTTTTTATCTTTATGAACTGCAACTTTCTCACAGGTGAATTCACTAAGAGATTGTGCAGCTTTTGTGGCTGCTAAACCTGCAGAGATGAGACAGAAAGGAACCGTTAAATTCTCAATACAATGCCCAACAAACTGCAAACTTTCAGCCTCACTAACAGCACTTACACACACGCTCTTCCTGACATCTTCAACAGTCTGAAGGTTTAAAACATCAGCAGCACTGGCAGACTGGGATAGTAAATCCATAATATGGTTTCTCTCTGCTACGCTTAAATTCCTTGACTGACATCTTGAGGAATTCCTCTGCACCTCGTTAGTCAGGACCTGTTGCTTGCAGCATCCTTGCAATTTCTACCAGCTGCAAATCTTTATGGGCATGTTTGCTCTTTAATATCACTAGAACGATATCTTTTGGGAATCTAAGCTTGAAACAAGGCAGATAGTGGTTGCAACTTACGTGCAGTTCATTGTGCCATCAGCAGCTTCAATCCATTTTTTGCTTATTCGCAAATGCTTAAAACAAGGAATATTTTGCAGCCTGGGACCTTTATTGCAGGTCATTCCTGATCTCTCTCCTCTTTAAAAAAACATAAAGATAAGTACTCAACAAAGCTACTTGATACTGCACCAACAAGAGTAAAAGTAAATACGCTGCACTTATGCTTAAATCGTCCGGCCACTGAAATAACATCCTGCGGTTTCAGAGTGAGATGTCTTTGTTGAGGACAGTCAGTCGGTTTAATACACGGCTCATGTTACAACAGGTTAATGCAAACCACAGCGAATAAAAACAAGGCGATGATTCTGACTCTGCTCAGATTTATCATTCCATTAATCAGATTTGTGCTTTTATTGCAGCCCATCATTGAAAAGCAGGGGCGTGGCAAAGATATCTGGGCTCAATGCTTCTCATCAACTCACCAAGGTTATTGTAGTTAACGAAAACTAAAGAAATAACGAAGAATTAAATTGAAAAAACATTTTGGTTAACTGAAATAAAAATAAAAACGAGAGTTTAAAAAAAAAAAAGAAGATAACTAACTGAAACTGTATTTTGTGGTTACAAAACTGACTAAAACTAGCTAAAATTATAGTGAAAATGTCCTTCGTTTTCGTCTGTCAACTTTTTTCCATAATGAAATCTATTTCATCTATCTGGTTTTATGGCTTAATAAACTTATTGGGGCTGAGATCGATAAGACAAATTTAATCTCGAACCCAACAAATACCCCATTACAAAAAAACTAAAACTAATAAAAACTAAACTAAAACTAAATATTTTCCAAAAAATAAAAACGAATTAAAAACTAGCAAACTCACTCTAAAATTGAATTAAAACGAACTGAATTTGAAAACAAAAAATCACAACAAAATTAAAAGTAAAACTAATGTAAAATCCCAAACTATTATAACCTTGCAACTCACATAACTTTCATTTTTCTATCACACAATTGCCTTTTGTTACACCTGGGCTGGTTGGTTGCTCCAGTAAAAAGCATATAAACACTCACCTCCTTGTGTGGTGGCAGACTCTAAAGGACGCCAACGAGTCGACCCGGCAGGACTTCCAGAGGGAGGCGGAGCTGCTGACGGTGCTCCAGCACCAGCACATCGTGCGGTTCTACGGTGTCTGTACGGACGGAGAGCCGCTGGCCATGGTGTTTGAATACATGAGACACGGAGACCTCAACCGCTTCCTCAGGTACCTACTGTAGCACCAGCCTCCAATGTTCACAAGTTCATTTCATTTCATTTGTGATTGGTTATTTTGAAGTCGTTGTGGTTTTCAAACTACCACTGACAAGTGACACACACACACACACACGCACACACACTACTAGGTCTTGGTTTTGGTACAAATGCAGGAATGAGGACGATCGTGGGAGTGTATATTGTCTACACCAGGGATCAGCAACCTTTACTAACTTAAGAGCCATTGTTGGCCAAAAAAAGAGAAAAATATCATAATGGAGCCTCATACCTTATTCTGAGCCTTATTATGAAGATAAAACAGCCCACTGAGTCTAAATGAACCTACCCATAATACTAATAGGTCATGTTCTGAATATACATAAGCTGAATAGCAAAATATCTTTCAACTACCATTTGAGAATGAACTATTTAAATTAGTGAGTAGGGAATGGACTGTATGAATGTAATAATGAATGTAATACTTTTGAATTTAATAACTTTGTTGAATATTTTCTGATGATTTTTAATTATGTCTACAATGTTTCATTGTTTTTACATTATCATTGTTCAATGATTTTTTTTTTTTTGTTTAGACCCCAGGAAGACTAGCTCGTCCCATTTTGGTCACAACTAATGGGGGTCCTTTTAACAATTAACAATAAACAATAATGAGCATTTATTAGTATGATTTTGTCAGAATGCAGCCAGGACCCAAGTGGACCCATACAGTCCATTCCCTACTAAATAAATAGGACATTCTCAAATGGTATTTGAAAGATATTTTGCCATTCATCTTACGTATATTCAGAACATTATGACTGATTAGTATTATGGGTAGGTTCATTTAGACTTCGTAGACTGTTTCATCTGCATAGAAAGGCTCAAAATGAGGTATGCCATCCAACAATGACTCTTTAGTTAGTAAAGGTTGCCGACCCCTGCGCTGATGGATGCAGCAAGTAACCAGCACTTATAACAGAAATAGAGAAAAGTGTCCTTGAACTGTACACTGAGCTAAAATGATGCCTCTAGAACAGGGGCCTCAAACTCGCAGCCAAGTGCGGTTTTATATGAATGTCACTTTACCGTGTTGTGTGTGGAAGGTCCCTTTAATTACTTTTTTTCTGTAATTTTGTGTCTTTTTTTTGGTAATTTTGTGTCTTTTTTTAAATAATTTTGTGTCTTTTTTAAATAATTTTGTGTCTTTTTTGGCAATTCTGTCTGTTTTAAATAGTTTTGTGTCTTTTTTTTTTGTAATTTTGTGTCTTTTTTAATAATTGTGTGTCTTTGTTTGGTAATTCTGTGTCTTTTTTTGTTCATTTCTTTCTTCTTTAAGTAATTTAGTTTTTCCTGTCATTTTGTGTCTTTTGGTCATTTTGTGTCTTTTTTGTGTCATTTTGTGTCTTTTTTAAAATCATTTTGTGTCTTTTTTGGTAATTTTGTGTCTTTCTTTTGGTAATTTTGTGTATTTTGTTAGTAATTTTGTGTCTTTTTTAAATAATTTAGTTTTTTTCTGTCATATTGTGGGTTTTTTTTGGTAATTTTGTGTCTTTTTTTGGTTATTATACTGCCTCCAGCTGCCCCCAGGTAATTAGAGTTTGAGACCCCTGGTCTAGAGGATGTTCACAATAACACTTGAAGTGTTTTATCTTATTTTAACCACTTAAATTATATTCTAAAAGCATAGTTTAGAACCCTCTGGAGGGAGCTAAAGGAGTCCCCGAGGACTGAGACAGCGTTGACCAATTAGAGCTCACTTGGCACCTGGGAACCATCTGACAAACTGTTGGAGCAGACGCAGTGGACGCTGTCTGCCAGGTGTCCTCCACAGGAGACAGATTGGGAATGAAGACACAAACACACATGCGTTCACACAGACTTTGCCTGAGATATATGTTCACCAATGGATGGAAAATCGCATTTCCAACAGACAGAATGGGTGAAACGTCTGAGGGCCCCCACAATGCAGCTGCTTTCCCACCCTGCACCTGCCTTTTAAACTAATAGTGATTGTATAGACAACTTCCTTTGTAAGAAGGGGACAAAGTGGAGAGGAGAGATATTAGGATGGATGGAGACACATCATCTGTGATTTGCTCATTTAGGCCGGAGTTTGACATGAGAGTGGGTGTTTATGATCCGTGAGAGTCAATGTGTTCTGCATCTCCGAATTACATTATTGCAAATCAGTTGTAGGCGTATTACCAGCCTTGTGTTTTCTATTAAGCATCACTGGTGAAGGCTTTATTATGGCGGGGCCGTGCCAACCATGGCTGCAGTGCTCTCAGGAGCTCATATATGTCAGAAATGTTCAATCTGCAGATTGCATGCTGAGGTCATTGTCCTTCAGGTGACCCAAGGTTGATGCCATAGTTACCAACATACTGGGAGCCCAATCCCAGCGTTTGGTTATTCTCAACAGCCAATAGAAGCAGAGAAGAAAAGCAGAGGCCAACATGTTCTGTTCTTCACAAATAGAAATATGTGTCCCCTTTACAAGGCACAGTGGTCAGCTCCAGAGCAGAAACAAATAACAACAAATAAGGAAAATATTCCTTTATCTACCAATGGTGAAAAGCAAAAATAATTATAACCTTTATTGAAAATAGAATCACCACAAACACATCTGACCTCAAAACTACTTTTAAAAAGCTAAAAATGTTTGGGGAAATTAAAATTTTTACATTTTATTCAAATCATTAATAAAGAGGCTCAATTAATTAGTTTCAAGAATTTAAAATCAGAGATATATAAACTAGATTTGACTTGTAAATGTAAAACTGCCACTTAAATATATACTGTAGTTCTTTGTTTTGTTTTTTCAGTGACAACTTTGCCTTAAAGCAATTTTAGGCAAAAAACAACAACCCCAAAACAATATATTGACAGTGTTGTTTTGTGCCCTTGCTGAAAAATACATTGCTTAGGAAAATAGTGATGGTTACCTTGATCTACGTTTAACCCTTGCGTTGTCTTTAGGGTCAAAATTGAACCACCACTGTGTTGAACAGCAGAAAAAAACAACCTTAATGATCTGTTTTGGTTGAAAGGTTTTATCTTATTTACTGTTGTTGTTTATACACCTTGTGGTTGGAGGCAATGATTCAAAAAATGAGAGAAGATGAGTATTTTGTAGCCCATTTCCTTATTGTACCATATATAAGACCATATAACTATATACATATATGGTTAATCAACTTTCAAAGAAGTTCAAGTTTGTCATTATTATTTTACCTCAGTTTTGCTGAACTGTTAAGTTTGAAAACCTGATATTCAAAAAGTGATTCATGCGTCAGAGGCTGTTTCTTTATGAAAAATAAGATTTTGGGTTTGTAATTCAATGAAACTGCTTTATTTTTAGAGATTTGGGTCATTTGTGGACAATGAGAGTATGCAGAATATTAAGACTACACAAGGGTTAATAATCAAATTCTATATCCATTAAATCAGTTTTCATAAATATCCATGGACATTTTTCAGACAAATCCATGAAACGGTGTGGAATTACTATCTCTCTTGAGTGAGAAAATGAATTAAAGAGCACATCGATGTTCCTTTTCGTTTTCTTTATTATACCTCAGCACTTTACTAAACTGGTCACATAGTAATTATCCAACACACTCTAGTGGTTGCTTAATGCTTAATGTTCCTTGGACAAATACTTAATTTGGAAAAACTGCTTTCAGTTTTTCTGCTGCATCTACTGGAACATTCACTCAAACTCAACACAATTATAACTCTGGGCCAGTTTAAAACTATGGTAACCAATAACTCTGCCTTTCACTGTAACTGTTTCTAATGTTTTTGCATGTGTTTTGTCTGTGCTGTATTGTGTTTCCTCTGTACTCTCGACATCATGATTCCGCAAGAAAATAAATAAAGGATAAGTGAAAAAACTGACAGATCAGACATCAGAATACACTGCCTAGGTACAGCGGGAGAACACTTGTCAAATCTTAAGGGCTGCTGAAAAAAGGTGTCCCGTCTCCTATAAAGCTCTGAGTTCTCTGAGTTTTTCTCTCTGTGTCAGGACGTATTTAAAAATTCTGTAAACCAGAATTGGAAGAGCCCACAGTTAACATATGGGGCACGTTTTCTGTGCACACGCACGCTGCTAGGTCTACTTTTAACCTTAAAAGGAAACAACTCATACTATTTATATTAACGCCTCTAATATCTGACAAATCCCAGAGCCCTATAGCAAATTATTTCTGCTTTAAACCAGACTTTTACACAATCAGGAGGTCAGGATTGGGCCTTTTACTAAAGCAGAAGACTCATATTAAAAGTAACAATAAAATATACCACTTGTTAGCCTGAGTATACCCATACTGCCTTGCGCCTGCGAAAGGGTCTTGCAACTAAGGCCGTTTCTTAGCCCTGTTTTAGGGATCCAATCACAGAATGGGGAGGGACGGCAAGACGATGACGCGTACTACTGGACAGACGGAAGCTTGTAGTTTTGTAGTTTTCTTACGGATCCAACATGGCTGCAGCAGACGCAAAACTCTCTTTGGATTTAGCTGTAGACGTTAGCGTTTTAAATATAAAGTTTATTTTAAAAGAAAAACGTTTGACTTTACACTCCTGTTTCACCACCAAAAAGGATGTTTTAGTCTTGCTTCCAACAGGATTTGGCTAAAGCCTAATCTACCAACTAGCCCCGCTACCGCTCACTGCTGTAACTCCGGTGATCTTGCTACGAGCCGGGGGACAGCAGAGCCGCCGAGAGACCCCCAGCAGCTTGTTTATTGCCCATAAAATCAGTGGATGTGTGTGGCTGAATGACATGAGGGGGAATAATAAACAAATAATCTTGCAGAAAGCGAGAACTGGAAAAGCAAAGCAGCAAGCAACACTCTCTCACAGACACACACACACACACACACACACACACACACTCATACTGCCGGTAGACGGTGAGCAGCCAGAGCCAGAACATGCTGCAGAAAAACGTTGCAGAAGCAGAATTGAGCATTTTAGTCTCAAAGTAGAGATGGGCTAGTCCGGCTATGTAAACATCAATTTCTGTCGCTCTACATACGTCATCTGGTATAACTGATACGATTGGCTAAGAGCTACCTACAGACGCTTATGATAGACATTCATAGCGCCCAATAAACGGCTCCGGAGGATCGTAAACCACGCCTCCTCTACGGAGAAATGAATGGCTGGTTTCCAGACTAATCTCATTTGTGATTAGTCTGGTGTTAGCCAGGCTAACCACTTGTAACATAAAATATACTACAACGGCTTTAAACCAGTGATAAGTGAGCCCTTTGGTTTGCACAGTTAGAGCCTCTTGTCATGTTTTCAGACATCTCAGCTTCTTATTATTGATCAGATTGTTTCATTTGAATGACAATTTCAGACCTAAAGAGGTCAAATATCTGGTAATCTGCTGCCATAAAACTGAAATAAGATGAAACAACTATGTATATACACTATGAAAAATACCTGCAGACTCAAGCAGCCTTGATTCAAAAGCACTCACATGTTCCCTTGTGTAACCCTGCAGAGCTCACGGCCCTGACGCTCGGATCCTGGAGGAGTCCAAGATGCCCCCGCTGGGTCAGCTCACTCTGCCTCAGATGTTGCACATCGCCGCCCAGATCGCCTCGGGCATGGTCTACCTGGCATCGCTGCACTTTGTCCACCGCGACCTGGCAACTCGCAACTGTCTGGTGGGGGAGGGCCTGGTGGTCAAAATAGGAGACTTTGGCATGTCCCGAGACATCTACAGCACAGACTACTATCGGGTACGTGGCTGGAAAAGATAAAAGTTATCTTTATTTCAGGGGTGAAAACTTGACAGCCAAAGTTTAGAAAAAAATGTCGTCTTCTCTGGCCTTTTTTTTTGGTGGCTGTAACAATTAATTTAAAGTGTTTTGAAATAGTTAAACATTTTTAAATAGTTAATTAAATAATAGTTAATTATTAACTATTGGACCAATCACCACAGACCACATAATTTCTTCTTTTCTTTAACTTATGAATATTTTGACACAAAAATTGACTTATTCTTAATATGTCTGTTAGCTGTAAATATCTACAGAAGAGGATTAGGGCCAGGTAGGAGGAAAAATAATAATAAGGGGAGGAGAGAAAAAAAGCATTATGCACTTCGAAAAAAAAGTTGAAATGTCGAGAATAAAGTCAACTTTTTAAGTTTGGTAAAGTAGACCGAACTACAACCTGATTTTCCTCAATGTGTCTAATATATGTCTAAAAAATTCACATAAATTATATTAAAAAGCATTTTCCCCTTTGCTTGTTTATGTGTAGGGGGATCTTAGCCTTCTACACCCTTTAAAATCATGGTTATTGGTCATTTTATGATATGATGAAAATCAGGTTGTAGCTTGCAGTCTACTAACTGTTTGGATAGAAAACAATGTTCCTCTGATGACTTATGGACACAGGAACAATGAATCTTTGAATATCTTTCAGCTTTACCAAACTCAAAAAGTTGACATTATTCTCGCCAAATCTTTTTTTCTATTGTATTTTGACTTTATTCTTGTCATTTTTACTTTTTTCTCAACATTTCAACTTTTTTCTTGTCATATCAACTTTATTCTCGTCATATCAACTTTATTCTCGTCATATCAACTTTTTTCTCATCATATCAACTTTATTCTCATCATATCAATTTTTTTTTTTTTTTAAGATATTTTTTGGGCATTTTATTGCTTTATTGAGAGTAGAGATATTTAGAGTGAAAGGGGGAGACAGAGGGGAAGACATGCGGGAAAGGGCTCCGAGCCGGATTCGAACCCGGGCCGCCCGCTTACGAGGACTGGGCCTCTGTGGTATACGATCTACCAGGTGTGCCACCGGGAACGCCCCATCATATCAATTTTTTTTTTCTCGTCATTTCAACTTTATTTTCGTCATATCAACTTTTTTCTCGTCATATCAACTTTTTACTCGTCATATCAACTTTTTTCTCGTCATATCAACTTTTTTCTCGTCATATCAACTTTATTCTTGTCATATCAACTTTATTCTTGTCATATCGACATTTTTCTTGACAATTTGACTTTTTTCTCAAATTACATTACATTGTTTCCCTCATAAGGTGGGCGGACGGACGATGCTGCCGATCCGCTGGATGCCCCCTGAGAGCATCATGTACAGGAAGTTCACCACGGAGAGCGACATCTGGAGCTTCGGCGTCGTCCTCTGGGAGATCTTCACCTACGGGAAGCAGCCCTGGTACCAGCTGTCCAACAGTGAGGTAGGTCAGGAGGGAGAGTCCATATTAAAGATGTTACATTTAAAAAAAGGTGTGTCTAAAAACAAGATAAAAACACTAAATCTGAGGGAAATGATCTTGCTGCATTGACAGATAATTTCACTTGACAAGATTCCTTAAATTAAGATTATTAATCTAGAAATAAGCATGTTGAACAGTAAAAATAAGAAATTAACTCTTAAAACAAGATAAATTATGTAACACTTTTAATCTAAAGTTTTTTTTATCTTGGTAAGAAACAAATAATTGTCAGTGCACTCTGCTCGGGCCAGTTCATCACTGCTTGCATCTTTAATTTATCTTGTTTTAAGAGTTAATTTCTTATTTTTACTGTTCAACATGCTTATTTCTAGATTTAATAATCTTAATTTAAGAAAAATTGTCAAGTGAAATAATCTGTCCATGCAGCAAGATCATTTCCCTCAGATTTAGTGTTTTTATCTTGTTTTTAGACACACCTTTTTTGCAGTGTTGGTACAGAATTCAGTGTTTTTTGTTGCCAGGAAACATCTCAATAGATCTTTTTTGTTTTAATCACCGAAGGAAATACAAACATGTCTCATTTAAAGGGCCATTTCACCATAAGCTTTTCTAGCTTGTATATATATCATAATCAAAAAGAAATCTCTCTTTTTACATCATTTCAACGGACAGTTTTAAACTTTTCAGCCAGTAGCCACCTAGATAGTTTCAGTTTCATTTGTTAAGGTTTGGAGATCAAATTCAATTTCCCAGTGCCAAAATAAAATAAATTCTGATGTCTGACAGGAAACCTGAGCACTTAGTGTCAAATGAAAACCTTAGAGTGAAATGTTAAACTCCACAACAGCAGAGAGACAGAAAGCACTCACCTGTCAAGAGAAAACTTTCTCTGAGTGGAGAGAAAAACATTTGAAAGCATGCTTTGTTTATAATTATACAGACAATCTTTCAGTATTTGACGCCGCACAGATGAGATTTCACTTACCTTCGTTGTATTGAAGTGGTGGTAAAAAGTCAGAAGTCTAAAAACCTGGCCAAACCTATAGCTAGTTATCCTTTCATAGCAGTTTCAGATTTAATGGACAGATATGAGGTCGCCATCACTCAAAGAACAAACTCTGCACACTGTATTAAAAGGCATTGTAAAAAAAAATGTTGATTTCTTAGAAGACAGTGTGCATATCTTGTTTCCTTGTTTGAAATTTTTTGATCCTTTTTTGATCCAGCGCCTGTAAAAAGTCTCGAATAGCCTACTGCTACTTGCATTTCCCAAAATGACGAGTAATTCCTTTAAATTGTTTTGTTTTGCTGTTTTGTTCTTTGCCTTTACACACTGCAAAAAGGTGTGTCTAAATACAAGATAAAAACACAAAATCTGAGGGAAATGATCTTGCTGCATGGACAGATAATTTCACTTGACAAGATTCCTTAAATTAAGATTATTAAATCTAGAAATAAGCATGTTGAACGCTTAAAATAAGAAATTAACTCTTAAAACAAGATAAATGATCTAACACTTCTAAATCTAAAGGTTTTTTTTAAATCTTGGTAAGAAACAAATAATTGTCAGTGCACTCTGCTCAGACCAGTTCATCGCTGCTTGCAGCTTTAATTTATCTTGTTTTAAGAGTTAATTTTAAGCGTACAATATGCTTATTTCTAGATTTAATAATCTTAATTTACACACCTTTTTTGCAGTGCACAATTAAATGTGTGAGATAAAAGGGCTGATGGTTTCTAATTAAAGTTAACACAGCAAAGTTTACATTTTGATAAAAGCTTAAAGAGTTTAATGCAGGTTTTTTAGAGCTTTTTCACACAAAAAACAGCTGGCTGCTGCAGCCAAAAATGCTACAAAAGCAGTGAAAATGACCAAAAACAGTAAAGCTATGGGCTGTTTTTGTGATCTGATGTGATCTGAAAATTACTACAAAGCTCCATAAAGCGGAGGGCAGCTGTAGATCGATCTCTCTAGGTATTTGATACATTATTGATTATAGATAGATAGATAGATAGATAGATAGATAGATAGATAGATAGATAGATAGATAGATAGATAGATAGATTCAATTCAATTCAATTTTGAATAAATTGAATTGAATTGAATTGAATTAGATAGATAGATAGATAGATAGATAGATAGATAGATAGATAGATAGATAGATAGATAGATAGATAGATAGATAGATAGCAGCAGCATTACACACACAGACAATAACAACACAATTAAATAAAAAGAACAACCTAGGCATACTTCAAGCAATCAAATATAAAATACAATAAAAAATAAAGTGTTTAAGAAGAAGTATGTATTAGGGAGTAGAATTCCAGTTCAGAATAAATATGAATATGCAGTATGAAAATGGTGGTGCCGTGAAACAAATAAGGTGCAATGAACAGTGTGCATAAAAAACACATAAAGTGCATAGCGACTGTATGTAATGAACCAGACTATTATTTGTTATTGTACGGTGCTTTAAATCAAATCAAAATATGTTAAATTAAATTAAAACCAACTTTTTAAAAACTACATTTGAGCCTGAAATGTTTTGGTGCTTTTACATAATCCAAATTTACAGAAGAAAACATTTTCACTGTAGTCGTGAATGCTTCAGAGCATAATTTGTTGCTTAAGTTCTTCACTGCTGTGCACTCTAAAACCAATCAATAAATTCATAGTAATTAAAGGCAGTCCAGTCTAGCCTTTTCAGCTCCAGCACCAAGAAGTGGGACTCCAGTGCGACCACAGCGGTGCTATTACAGGCCCAAACCCTCTCTCCTTTCAAGAGCAGGGTAGATCACTTTTCCCTGGAACTCAATTCTAATCTCATTGGCTCTCATTTTTGCCCAGGGCCAATGAGCTTTAACCTTGTTAACCTAATCTGTCTCGTCCAATGAGGGACAGGCGAAATTATCATGTTGCCTAAACACTCCATGGCGGAGATAAATCATCCCAAAATACCTACACCGGCCATTTTGCCGCGGCTGCTGTGAGTCTCTGTGTGGAGCCGCGAGGCTGACTGACTGACGGGCCATTTTGCTGTGAATTGGCTCAGTGCTGACAGACCTCTTCTGTTCATTGGATGGGGCCAAGGTTAACAACAGGGAAGAGATTGAGCCAGTCACCCTTCAAATGGAAAGTGCAGTAAAATCCTCTCTCTGATCCTTGACAGTGATTTATTCAACTGAGCGACGAGAGCGTGTGAACTCAATCAGTCATTGTAGCCATTAGCGCCAGAGCTGGAGGTTATTCATGTTTTGGTTGCTCTCATTTATCCCACAAGGTCTCTGCTAATGGACACATATCTGTAAATCTGTAGATGTGAATGCTGTTGGGCCAAAGAACATTTGTTTGTTTAAAAAATGTAAAAAAAAAATGTTTAGCCTTGGTGAGGCATTCACTGTCTCTCTGAATGAGAATTTAAAGGCATCAGTGCTCACTTCTCCTGTAAAATATATCTCAACATTTACACATTTAGGAGAATTATCTTAGCAATCACCAGATAAATTGTCCTGAAATTTGGTAAAGACGTTCATTGTCCCCAGAGGATGAACCATTTCATATTTATTCTTTATTTCTTTCAGTACAACACGCTGCAGCTGCTCTTGCAAACTGTTCCATGCAGTATGCACACAATGGAGACCTACTGTTTCATCATAACATGGCACCTTGACCTTTGACCCTCTGGCACATATATTTATATTTGCTTCAAAGTGTTGTGGATTTCCAATAGCTAGAAAAGCATGCTGCAAAATGTAACCAGGTGCATTAGGACCAAGGTTATTATAGTTAACGAAAACTAACAAAATAACAATAACTAGAATTGAAAAAACATTTTCGTTAACTGAAATAAAAATAAAAACAAGAGTTTTTTTTAAAACGATAACTAACTGAAACTGTATTTTGTGGTTACAAAACTAACTAAAACTAACTAAAATTATAGTGAAAATGTTCTTCGTTTCCGTCTTTGTCAACTTTTTTCATACGTAAACCTTTTTGGTTGATATGAAATCTATTTCATCTGTCTGGTTTTATGACTTAATAAACTTATTGGGGCTGAGATGGATCAGACAAAGGAAATAAAGGAAACATTTATTGTGACCTCTATATACACCTATATCTTATTTCAAATGTCAATGACAAAAGTTGACATGACCACTTCTTTTTTTCTACACTATTACTATTGAAAAAAATATTCAGGTTTTATTACTTTTTTTCTCTTGAAATGAGGCCTAATTTTGTATATGTGACTTAAATTGACCAATAATAAGGCAACATTTATTGTGACCTTTTTGAATCTCGCACCCAACAAATAGCCCATTACAAAAAAACTAAAACTAATGAAAACTAAACTTAAACTAAGCATTTTCCAAAAAATAAAAACTAATAAAAACTAGCAAACCCACTCTAAAAACGAATTAAAACTAACTGAATTTGAAAACAAAAAATGAAAACAAAATCAAAACTAAAGCTAATGAAAAATCCAAAACTATTATAACCTTGATTAGCACATCCAGGTATTATTCACATACTGCATTAGACAAACTATGTATGTAAATGATATGGTAATATGGGTAATGGTACACACAGATTCATCCCCTGACCTTTTATCAAGCTCCATCAGTATATTTCCAACATCTTTCTTGGACAGGGACAGCAGCAAAACATATTTTAACAACCTAAAGAAGGCCCACCTAAAACACATACAATGACAGTTTAATTGTACTAAATTTTGAATATTTTCACGTTTACCTTGCCGTCAAAAAAAAAGGCCTGTTTAGGTTTACATTTGAAGCTGTTATCTATGAGGGGCCGTATGGGCCATAATTCATTCTTCCCTCTCACATTGACAAAAAATACCTCTCACATTCACAATTTTACCTCTCACATCTCATGTATTTTTTGTGTATGTGAGAGGGAAGAGCAAGCAATTTTGCCTTCCAGAACACTTGCTGCCACAGGTGTTTGTTTGTGTTTTTGTGAGAATTTGGTGTTTTTACACTGCAAGAACCAACTGAAAAAAAAAAAGAAATAAATAACTAGAATTAAGCAAATACATGCTTGAAACAAGTAAAATTATCTGCCAGTGCAGTAAGTGAATTTTTCTTTGTAGGAATTCTTTAATAAGTAAAATATCTAGACACTGGAAAAACCAATGATGTCTTGGAATAAATCCAAATATTCTCATTTTGAGCAATTGTGGCTTGAATAGCCCAACTGTAGTAACATTAAAATAAGCAAGCAATACTTGAAATGAGGACGTTTTGGTGGCAGAAAATGCTTTTGAAATATCATTCAAACTACATGCAACTACAACTCTCAACTGGAGCCAATATTTTAGGTAAAAACTCACCATATTCAACAGTTGAATAGCTTGAAAAGCATGAAAAAGCTCACAATGTCAATCCTAAAAAGAAGTCTTTAAACAATAAGATAGTTAAATACGCACACAATAATACTAATAATTAGATAAGTACATAAAGCTATGGTCAGTAGGTAAATTATACTCAAAACAATATAATTAAGATACTATTGCTAGATATAAGAAGAAAATACTTTGTAAGCTTCATGTTTTTGCAGTGTAGAGGTTAGTTTGGATTTGTCAAAGTCTCTCAATAACCAATCAACTCCAGATCAAGTAGCAGTAGACCAGAAACTCCCATTTCCTGTGACGTAAAAAAGTGCTGTTTTCGTCAGAGGAGTCTGGTGGCTTTGACGGGAGTGTAAATACAAACAGGGCTGTCTGACGGGAAGTTGAGGCGGTGAAAATACTCTAAATATAGAGTACACTTAAGCTAATATAGATTTGTTTTATGTGGCCGATGCCAACAGCAGTACATCACTTAGCTTCGTTGTTGGCACTCCTTCCTGCTTTCCAAACTGGTGGCAACTTGATCAACATCTACTGCAGTTAAAACGCTTCAATAAATCCAAACTATCCCATGAAGACATGATGGATCCTGGAGTAATTGAAAACAAGTATAAATAATATAAAATGTTTTTCTCTTTCCACGAAATGGTTCGTGATTAACTCTTGACAGATGAAGTGAATATCTTGTCGAAACTTAAGTATGGTCAATCTCTCCCAGACTTTGAGATTTCTAAATTAGTCTGAAAACAAAATTATTCCAACATTATGGACGAATGTGTTTATAGCATATATATTTTTGTTAGCTGAGTGTTAATTTTTACAATGCACATAGAATATTCAAACATACAGTACTGTGCCAAAGTCTTAGGCAGCTGTGGAAAAGTTTGTTTTTTATCAATTAACAAAATGCAAGTGAGTGAACAGAAGAAAAATCTAAATTAAATCAATTTTTGGTGTGACCACGCTTTGCTTACAAACCAGCATCATTCTTCAATTCTTTTTCCCACACCTGCCTAAGACTTTTGCACAGTACTGTACATTTACCACTTTTTTATTGCATGTGCCAACAATGTTAACGATATTAGGGAGAAAAAAATCACTGAATTTCTGTCACATTGTTGGTCTCAGCTCAGCCATTCATGGCTTTGCAGTTGTGACAATGAGTGCAGAATTATCTAATAAAAAAAAAATGTCTTGGTTTCTTTTCACACATGATTTGTTCAAAGAACTTCAGTGATTAGAAAATCTGAAGATATCAATATCAATATCTGTCTTCATACACCTGCCTAAGATCACAATACTGTATATATGCCAAATACTGTATATATATATATATATATATATATATATATATATATATATATATATATATATATCTGAAAATGTATATTTAAACCTCAGGTTCCAGTTTATATACTCAGACTTTCAATATATATTCTCAGGTTTCAATATATATTCTCAGACTTTTAAAATATAGTCTCAGGTTTCTAAATATATTCTCAGACTTTCAATATATATTCTCATGTTTCCATATATATATATATATATATATATATATATATATATATATATATATATATATATATATATATATATATATATACATATATATATATAGTACTGTGCATTGTGTGTGTTTCAAAACATACAAACACACTCAGACACAAACAGATATAAAATGAAAACAAAAAAAACAACAAAAATAGTTAATAAATAGGAAGATGGCGAAAAACCCATAAAGGGTTATTAAGTTGTAAGTGGAGATGTAATTTATTTAATACACAATCAAGGGTCTGAAGTGGTAATAATAAAGAAAGAAAAGCTAAATACCCATATTTTATTGTGTTCTGTTAATATTTATAATTTTTATTATTATTTTTAAACCCCCCCCAACAGGCCATTGAATGCATCACCCAGGGCCGGGAGCTGGAGAGGCCCCGTACCTGCCCCAAGGAGGTGTACCTGCTGATGCAGGGCTGCTGGCAGAGAGAGCCCCAGCAGAGGATGGTCATCAAGGACATCCACAGCCGCCTGCTGGCCCTGGTCAAGAACCCGCCGGTCTACCTGGACATCCTGGGCTGAAGGGCCCAGAACCAGCCAGGGAGGGGTTCAGAGGCTGGAGAGCTCACGGTTTTAATTTAATTCCACTACAATAATCAGAAGTAATTAGTTTTGCTGCTTTTCCAGCCTCGATGCTTGGCAGACGACATTACCCGCTTTACTTTTGCCTCATCCCAGCTCGACCCAGACCCCCATTTACTGCCCTGTCATTCTCTGGAAACCTGTCAAATGTTTACCAAAGTGTTTAATGTTTATCTGAAGTGGGATCAGCCAGCCGGAGGGACATGCATGGAAAAAAAGTAACTGTATATGGGCTTTATGTAGCCGGGAGTTGCTGTCTCAGATTCTGGCTCCGAGCTGAGCTGCGGGACGTTTTATACGACTCTACAGCAACGACACTTGTGTTTCTGAAAGGCAATTAGAAAATGAAACGGATGATTACAAGAAAGGGCACTTCACATCAAGAGTCATAAAGTGGAAGCCAATTTTTCAGATTTGGGGCACAGTCATTTATAAAGTACAGTCACTGATTTTGGATAAGTTTTGATAGGGGAGGTTATTAAAAGGCTTTCAGTAAATGTATATAAGATATCAAAAGTTGTACAATCAAAACCATTGGAAAGCTTGTTTGTTTCTGAGTGTATCATATGAGTATTTTTCAAGAACAAAAATGTCATATAAGTGTGTTTACATTTAATGCTGTTTGTTTTTTGCAACAAAAAAGTACTTCCAAAGAGCAAAGTTTGACCTGTGGCCTGCCTGCGACACTCAAGAGCAGCTTTTTGTACAGATGAGCGATGTTTAACATGGCACTGTAGCGACCTTAAATAAAATCAAAGCACTGCAGTGAAATTCGGTAAGGGGGCAAGATGGGGGGAGGTGACACGCTCAGATGGTTTTAGAGGTAACAGATGGATTAAAGCGAGTGTAACTCCAGGAGGAGAGGGACAGATGGCACTGAAACACACACTGGAGGTGAGGCCACCTCCATGGAAAAAAATAAGTTTCAATTCACCCAAATGTGTCATTTAGAGGGTGAAAGACTGAGCGTACAAGCCGCTGTGATGCCTTTAAAGTGTAAATACTAAATGTACATACTCTGTATTAATGTCTAAAAATATATATATATCTTCATGTATTGTTACTCCAGCACTTTGTATATTGTCTGCCCTTAAAAAAATAAACAAACTTGATTAAAAAATGTCTGCAGCCCGCACAGGAACATCCCTCTGCATCAGTCAATCCATCATTATCATGTGCTTCAGAGCCAACAATGATTTGGCTGCCGTCTGTACTTAAAGTTAGACATCTTAACAAGGCTATTCAAGAGCCTCCTATTATTTTGACGAACTAATCAGCAACCTGCGACGTCTCCGAGGGATCCTCAGCAGATGGTTATTGAAAAGGAATAATCAAGTTTCATATTGCCTTACCACCGAGAGGCCTCCAGCAAACAAACACCCTCCAGAACCAAAGCCTGCTCTAGCTACTACCAGCCTCCTCCTCCTCCTCCTCTCTCTCTCTCTCTCTCTCTCTCTCTCTCTCCTTTTCCTCCTCCTCTCTTCTCCTTCTCCTCTTTCTCTCTCCTCCACCTCCCCTCTTTTCCTCCTCCTCCTCTTTTTTCCTCCTTCTCCTCCTCCTCCTCCTCTCTTCTCAATCTCCTCTCTCTCCTCCTCCTCTCTCTCTCCTCCTCTCTCTCCTCCTCCTCCTCCTCCTCTCTCTCTCTCTCTCTCTCTCTCCTTTTCCTCCTCTTCCTCCTCCTCCTCTCTCTCTCTCTCTCTCTCTCTCCTTTTCCTCCTCCTCTCTTCTCCTTCTCCTCTTTCTCTCTCCTCCACCTCCCCTCTTTTCCTCCTCCTCCTCCTCCTCCTCCTCTCTTCTCAATCTCCTCTCTCTCCTCCTCCTCTTCCTCCTCTCTCTCCTCCTCCTCCTCCCCCCCCTCTCTCTCTCTCTCTCTCTCTCCTTTTCCTCCTTCTCCTCCTCATCTCCCTTATCATCCTCCTCCTCTCTCTCTCTCCTTTTCCTCCTCTTCCTCCACCTCCTCTCTTGTCCTCCTCTTCCTCCTCCTCTCTCTTCTCCTCTCTCTCTCTCTCTCTCTCTCCTTTTCCTCCTCCTCCTCTCTTCTCCTCCTTCTCTGTCCTCCTCCTGTCTCTTTCTCTTCTCCTCCTCCTCCTCTCCTTTTCCTCCTCTTCCTCCACCTCCTTTCTTGTCCTCCTCCTCCTCTTCCTCTTCTTCTCTCTTCTCCTCTCTCTCTCCTTTTCCTCCTCCTCCCCTCTTCTCCTTCTCTCTCCTTCTCCTGTCTCTTTCTCTTCTCCTCCTCCTCCTCCTTTCTTGTCCTACTCTTCCTCCTTCTCTCATTTTTCTCTCCTCCTCCTCCCCCCCTTTTTTTTACTCTCTCTCGTCTTTTCCTCCTCGTCCTCCACCTCCTCCCTCCATCACTCTGTATGCAGAGCATCTCCAGGGAGTGGTAATGGATTGTGAGTAATGCTATCATCCCTTTCTCTGTCTCTTTCTTTCTCTCCACCTCCTCTGGTGTAGCGGGGGTGGGGTGGGTGGGGAGGTGGATGAAAACACTTGGAGGACTCGTGTCTGGCTTATTGTTTCTTCTTAGTGTCTACAAGCAGATTCTGGGCCAGATAGGATTAGTACTCTGTAGTGTTGTCCCTGTTATCCTTAAGGGGCTCCATTTATGGTTTCAGAATGAACCTTTTTAATAAGCACTCGAGTCTCCAGCCTGGTTAGATATGGGATATGACTATAATAAGAGCTGGAAATGAGGCCGGTTTTTAAAATGGAACCCCTATTAGAGCTTTGCAGCGGGGAACTTTCCTTTTTAATCTCCCACCTCGTCCTGTAATGCATGTATGCAGGATATGGATTTTTTTAATGGTAATTATTTCTTCTATGATAATGCCAGTGCAGATTCATTTAGGTCCACTGCTGACAATAAACCACTCTGTGTGCTTTATGATCTATCCTGATACTGGGTAGGAAGAGAATTCCGCACAAATGTGGAAACTATTTTAGTGAAACCAAAGCATACAAATCTTTAGAACCTAATAAAGAAAAGAGTAGCAACAACAATAACAAAAAAAAAAAACACTTAATTTGAAGGTCAGAGTTTCTTGATCTGCATGGTGTGAATTTATTTAGTCTAAAAGTTTTACCCTTTTAACTGAACTGTGTGTGCAGAAGTAAAACATTTTTTAATTCACTTTAAATAGCTCACTGTGACAAACTGCATTGAAAAATACAAGTCATTTAATATACACAGCAAATTATTTGTTTCTTACCAAGATAAAAAAAAAACTTAGATTGAGAAGTGTTAGATAACTTATCTTGTTTTAAGAGTTAATTTATTTCTAGATGTAACAATCTTAATTTAAGAAATCTTGTCAAGTGAAATGATCTGTCCATGCAGCAAGATCATTTCCCTCAGATTTAGTGGTTTTATCCTGTTTTTTGACACCCCTTTTTTGCAGTGTAAAAGCTTTCATGCATGCTAAAATCATCATTGAGACCATTTCACACACAATGAAATAACATGTTTTTTGCAGTTATGTTCCTTAATTTTCATGTTTTATCTCAAGATTCTGCAAAAATTAGCCTCACTGGCAACAAGTCGAAGTCGAATCAAACACAGTTTAACAAAAATCTGCTTTCAAGGCTGAATATCAGGCTAAATTTCTTGTCACTCCATTTTTTTTCCTTTTTTTGCTGTGCAATTTTTTTTAAACTAAAGTGGGATTTCCTGCAGATCAATCTCACACACCTTTGCGACACTGAAGCTGCAGTAAATTTTTGGGGGTGGAATAAAAGCTAATGAGCAGATAGTGCAGGAGGAGAGCTGCTCAACCTGAAGGACACACTTACTGTTGTGTTCTGCCCTCTGCTGGACACACACACACACTGCTGTTAGATGAAGAATCTGTCATGCATTTGCCTTGTCTTTTTACACAAATACATACAAGTTCTATTTTATTACTTAAAGTTAAGTGTTTGCACAATAGATGGACGGACAGACAAACTTTATTTATCCCGAGGAAAATGAATTAAAAACAATATATATTAATACACATTACAGTGTTTTTAATATGTTTCTTTTTCACTATTAGTTGAACAAAGCAAGAGGGCTGAAGCTGGGGGAAATTATACTGAATTTTTCAGACAAAACAATTCACCAATAATGTAAAAAAAAAATTGTTGTTGGTATACACCCTCCCACTCTCAATATACTAATCATTAAGACTATAATTGCTGTTTATCACATGCAAAAAAAAAATTCAGACCCTTGAAATGATTCCAGTGACAATTATAACACTTATAAAAGGCTTAATTTATTACACAAGTCTAGTAGAACAAAGTCACAAATTACAAATTATACACAGCAAAAGACAAATAAGCATTTATACATTTTAAGAGTAGTTTGTTGTATTTTTTAGGAACAGAGCATTATATCAAAAGAAAGGTTGTACAAAACACTTTTTGTTTTAAAAAAAAAAGGCACCAATGACTCTTTCAAACCCTGTTTTTGAATTATTGTCGTGTCAAATGTTTCACTCGTCTTTGCTCTCTGTTTCACGTTTTCACGCATCCTTCAATAAGCTTTTTTAAACAGTCGTCATGAGGAAAAAATGCCCCGTTTTCCTGAAAATTACACCCTGAATCTGCTTGTCCACTGAGGAGTAAAAACCAATAAGGTTTGCATGAGTAACAGTGATCTGGTCTTAAGTCCTTCTGGGCTTGAGATTGAGAATTTGGTCACAAATAAATATAAAAAATGCATTTTTTAAGGACATCAGAATCGATCTATCTGGTGTGGAAGCTTCAGCATCTCTGAGCTTCACCGCAAACAGTGCAGGGACGCTGGAGAAAAAAAACAACAGCAGCGGCTCAAAAGAAATAAATGAGTTCCAAACTATTTTGGGTCGATAGCAAAGAACCACAACAGAAGCCAGTAATGATGCAATTCCAAGAATCAACAGGGTCAAAGCGAGGAACGCTGTAAGATGATGACTGGAGAGAAAATAAAAACAATCGATCAGCACTCGGCAGGGGTGGAGATAAAACAGAAACAGACTCAGTTGAATACTGCTGCATTTTGTCTGCAACATAAAGGCTGACGTGACTTCTATATAGTGTAATCTTGAAAACATCTTAAACATCTCCCGTGCTCTAATACAAAAGTGTGTTTGTGCTCTAAACATTCACTCTGACTTCTCTACTGCAGCGTCCAGCACGGACCTGTCCGTCACCCCTCACTCCCTTAATATCACATACATGTTCCCCTCTTATTAAACTCTCTAACAGCAAAAGACGTCTGTGTGAGTGTGTGCGTGTGTCTGAGTTACATCTACAAACTACTAAGAATTAAAACTTGTTTTATACAAATGAGCCTTCCAAACGGTTTGTCAAGTAAAAAAGGAGCATTGTTGAAATCTGTACCTGCAGTATGTTAGTGTCACAACAGTTTAGTTATTAAAACCAATAAACAATACTTCTCCGTATATACACTACTGCTATGATATTATCAATAATGAATTATACAAGTTATGCAGCATATCAAGTCAATTTAATTTCCTTAAAACATCATAATATCATCATACTTGGAATTTTATCACACATGAATCTGCCTTTTTCCTCCCAATCAATAATGTTTAGGTTTTATGGTTTCAATCAAAACACTGGGGAAAAAATATTAAATTTACAAAGATATAAAACAAAGAAAAGCAAAAAAAAATATGCTAATTTTCGAAGCTGGAACCAGCAAATGTTTAGCATTCCTGCCTGACAAGAGACTCAAATTATTAATTCAATATCAAAATACTAATCTTTGTTTGTTTTTTTGAGCAACTGAAATAATCAGTCAGAACTTGTTTTCCCCCTTGTTTTAAGGAAATAAAAAGCTCAATACCAGGCACAAATTTCAGTGAATTAGTCGTTTATTTATTAAGAAAAACTATAGTTTCTTAATCTAAAGTCTTCTGATGCTTTCCCCCAAAAAGAAAAACACGCATCCCTGTTTATGCACCTACAACAAGCAATAAATATAATAAAATTCTATAAATATATAATAATTATTTCAGTGGTAAATGTTAGAAACAGTCTCATGGGACAAGAAGATAACAGTATATAACAAGTGTCACTGGTTTGTTAAGCACCACTCCCATGTTAATACAACCCCCAAAACGATCACTAAATATACCTTAAAAGCTCTTCATTCTTTACTTATAAAACACGAGTGTGGGAATTGGACTGGAAATTTTTCTTATAAAGTTGAAACACGGCCGCCGAGTTTGAGTGCTTTTGTACATGACAAATGTTCAGAACAGATCTTATGCTACAGGATGGAAGAACAAGAGAAAATTGCTCCGAACATAAAAATTGTTGGAGACCTTCAGGGGGCATGAGGCCACTAAAGCGTTGCCTGGAAACGTCCTGTTATAAAAATGGTACCTGTCTTTTAATTGCTGCTGCGCTCTTACATTTCTTCCTTTTTTTCCCTCTCCTGTTGAGGGCAGATTGTGGGGTTTATAATAAGGCAGGCAATCAGGAAAAAAAACCCACATGACCTGCAAATCAATTCCAGTCCTGGCAGAATGGAATCAATAGGTGGATGTATAAGAGCCGGCAACACAATCTGCATTATATTACGTAGAGCTAGATGCTAACGACGGCTTCACACACTAACCAAGTAGTCCAGTTACAGAGAATATTTCCAATAAATCCTTAGTCAAGTTAAGGAGATTCTGGCCTAGCACATGCAACGACGAGTAATAATCTGGAATATAATCCCTGCAAACTGCCACGTTAGATGTTTCCAGTCTGAGATTTAAACTATTGTAAACATGAAGTGTGGCTCTACTGTAAGGCACCTTTATGTCGTGTTACAACAGCATGCTTCCTTCAACCCAGAGCCTTTTTTAAATGCACATAAAAATAAATTAAAAAAACATTTTTGTACACGTGAAGGCTTCAATAAAATGCGACTGGGTCATCAGCTGCTGAGTGAACACATGAGCAAATATTTCAGTTGTTAGAGAAATGCTTTAGCACTGGTGTGTCAGATCTTTATCTCTGAGTGATAGTGTTAAAGGAGCACTACTGTGAGCTGTTATAGTCATCTCCAACACAGACAAACAGCCCAAACCTTTCCTCTGGAAAGTAAATCAGACATTTCGTTTGAAAACACCCCTCCTCACTGCTCCTTGCACTCGCACTCCGTTGTCGTGTGTGTCTGCTTGGAGCCGTGGCAGGGCTTCCACAGCAGCGGGGCGCTGAAGATGCAGATGATGCCCAGGTTGAGGACGAGGCTGGTGACCAGCACGCCGAGGGTCCCCAGGAGGGAGGGCGCCACCCCGTGGGCCAGGAGCCACGTCCGCCGCGACGTCATGTCTGCCATCACGCCCTCCATCTGGAAGTGGGTCCCCACCACGGCGCTGATGTGGAAGAGCTGGTGGCTGTGGCCTGTGTGAGGAGGGAGCACAAGGTTCACAGAGGAACTCACAAAGAAGTAGAGGTGTGAATCAGCAGAACCCCATGATACGATTTTATCTCCATACTTGAGTCACAATACGATATTATTGTGTTTTTTAAGCATTTTGCGATGGCAAATGGACCTGGACCTGCACTTATATACACAACTTTTCTAGTCGCTTTGCAACCACTCAAAGCTCTTTACACTACAGACTGCGCTCATTCACCCTTTTACACACACCCTTTTACACACACATTCATACTGGTGGCACCTGCCACCATTGGGAATTCATTCATACACCGATGAACGCAGCATCGGGAGCAATCTGGGGTTCAGTATCTTGCTCAAGGACACTTTGACATGTAGGCTGCCATGGTCAGGGATCGAACCACCAACCCTCCGATCGGGAGGTAACCCACTCTAACAACTGAGCCACAGTCTGGTTTTCTGATAGTGAGTATTGCGATACAATATATTGCGATTTCACTGTTTAACTGCATTTTGTGTCCATAACATTAAATTCAATCAAGAATTGTTTTGTCAAATAGGAGAAAATTCTCAGTGTATTCATCTCACTTCAGTCTTTTTATTTCTCCACAATGAGAGTCAAACCCACAGACTGACCAACAAAGAATTCAGTCACACTGAACTGAACAGATATCAAACATGTATGGACGACAACAACTACAGCATTTTATCAAACTTTGAGAAATTATGTATGTAAAGAGGAGACTTATGGGAACCCAGAAAGCCTGTTTTCATTGACATAGCATGTCGTCAGAGGTCACATGACCGCTTTGAAAATCACCATAAAACATAAAAAAATACCCTAACTTTGCAGCGTTATTTCGACAACTTCCCAACACGACATCCTGACCACATGGTGCCTATAGATTCCTTAGATCTTATAATTTCATGTGATACCAGTATCTCCAGTATATTCCTTAAAGTGAGCCTGCTACAGCCTCTGGAGAAAAGACTGACAGCTGTCGGATCAATGAATATCGATACTTGGCGGTCATGAATCAATTAAATATTGCAACCCAAAATATTGCGATACAATGCTGTATTGATTTTCCCCCACCTCTACAAAGAGTAGGTTGCGGACATAAACCGCGTTTGTGATATTAAAGCACCAACATGCACGTGAAGTCTTGCAGCTGAGAGCAGTTTGCCCTTTTTTGCGTTTATATCCACAACAACTGTAGCAGCAGGCAGAACAATGGCACACAAAGGAAGAAAATGACAAATTTTTAAGGCATTCTGTTAAGACTGCAGGGAACAAATTCAAAACATGGCAAAGAGAAAACTTGTTGTCCGTCAGTGTTTTTGGTGCACTTCAGTTACCACCCTGCCTCGAAACCTTAATTAACCCTCTGAACCCCAACAAGCTGTTTATATTTGTTAGTCTTGTATTTCACTGCAATACCTAAAGGTCCTCTAGCTCTATGGAATCAGCACAATTATGGCTAGAAGTGGAAACTACTCAAAAGTGTCTTCTATGTTAAATTTCTTCGATATATACTTGAAAAATTGAAAGGAAATGGAATTCAAATATACAACACTTTTCCAAGAGTCTCAAATATTGGGGGGGAAAAACACTATACATGCTGAACTATTATCATGTTTCAGCCTCCCCTGTCCTCTCCTCTCGGCTCTGTGTAAACAGATTTTCAGCAAATATTTGTCACCAGACCATTCATCTCAGCAGAATCAGTCATGGCTTCACAGTGTCTCTGAGGAGCAAAATTCAATGTTTTTAACAGGATTTGGTTAGTTGCCAAAATAAAGTGATTTTAACAGAAATTTCACACTTTTAAGCCTTGTTTTGATTACTTTTTTCTAACAGAACCTATGATATGTTCAAGGACTGTCAGAAAGTTAAAATGTTCACGATAATGCCGGTTTGTACAGTTTCTCTCTAAGATAAACAATGTATTTTTGGGCCAATTAATGCACTTTGACCAAGTGCATTAATTATAAATGTGTTTTAACTTCTATAAGTGAAATATTTCTATCAGCAACAATCAGACACAAACACAGCAGCTCTTCATGTGCACTGGGAGGTGTGTGAACCACAGGTACAGACCATTTTTAGACAAAAAACAAAACATAAAAACTGTTTGAAATCATACGAGAGAAAATAACTGTGCATTGAGCAAAGAAACAGGCAGAAAAGTTTGTTTGGCAAGTTTGCACACAATCAAATAAAAAAGGCCTGTTTGATACAGAGCCATTCTTTTGTGTCGATTGTGCAGCAGTCAGCAGGGAAAACATTCAAGAGCAGGCAAAGGCAAAAGACAGTTAATATGAAAGTTACAGGCCCATGTGGAAGGAAAACATTCTCTAGAACTCCACAACAAGAAACTGGACATAAAGCATCATAAATATACTTGTTGATCCATTGTTTCTACCTCAGTAAGGACACCAGAATTTGAAGTTCTTATCAGTACATGCTGTGCAAGCCAGTAACAACCTATGACAGCATGCATGAAGGACGTACCAAAGTAGTCGAAGCGGCCCGGGGCCAGCCGCTCTGGGAGGTGGGCGGTGAACAGGAAACAGGTGAGGAAGGCGAAGAGGAGGTGGTAACAGTGACTGGACAAGGCCTCGCCTGTGCTGCAGCTTCCCCCACAGCAGAGAAGGATCTACTCACAGGAAACAAACATTTTACATGTCAGATAAACACTAGAAACCAACAGATTTAGCCCCAAAGTCATGCAAAAAAAATCAGAGAAGATAACACTGACAAACCCCATCTGTACCTAATGTGTCGATTTCTTAAACAACATTTCTGACCTCGTTAGGGACAGAAACTAATGAGTTACGTATTGCACAAACTAATCATCAGTTTAAGGAGATTAATTGGATGCAGCGATACGTTTGTATTAGACTGAGAAAGGAAATCTGTTTCTGGGTTAGTGAGCCAAAGTCCCGCTCAGAGTATTAAAGCCTGGCACTAATCAGCTCTGCATGCTTACATAATGACACAAACACACAAAAGAACGCATTCTGTGGAAGTGTGCATGCAGCCTATCCGCTCGGTTTTAACCCTCTGTGCCTCATGAGGAACATTTGGCTTTTTACTTTTCATTTTCAATCATTTTGGCTGTATTAATGCACATGGAAACCACTTTTTTGAGCCCACAGACATTACAGCATGAAATCATTCATTCTGTTATGTGAGGCTTTCAATCTGGAGCCCTGGATGCAAAACTACAACTATTTTCTACCAGATTGAGACATATTCTTATGTTTTTGATGGTTTCTGCTACAGTTTATTGCTGCTGTTTGGTAGTGATGGTGCCAATCATTTAAATATCCCAAATTTTGAAAAATGAATTAATAATTGCTAGTGATGATCAGGACAGAAGTTGGTTCCTGATCTGTGTAAACAGCCTCTCCTGTCCTCTCCTCTCTGCTCTGTGTAAACAGAGGAGCAGAATTTAATGTTTCTAACAGGATCTGGTTAGTGCAAACGCTTGCCAAAATAAAGCATTTTGTCAGAAATATCACAATTTAAGTTTTAATTTAAGTTTTGATTACTTTTTTTAAACAGAAACTTCCATTACCTATGATTCATTCAAGGACTGACGATAATGCCAGTTTTTACAGTTTCTTTCTAAGATAAACAATGTATTTTTGGCAACCTTTTAAAGAAAACACACGTTTCAGAGGTGGGGTTCAGAGGGTTAATCAGGCACTTAATGTTCTTCAAATTGCTGTTGTCAAGAGATATAACTCTCTGAAAATGTACATTATTTTGCACATTTTTGACGATGTGATTTATGTCCTCTAAGGAAATCCAAGCAATGATCCCCCCCTAAGTAGGGCACAAGTTAATGAGTTAATACGTGAATAAAACAGAGCCAGAGTCAGTACTGACACTCACCCTGTAGAACAGAGGAACAGTGTCAAATATAAAAGGAAGGACGAACGCTCCTGTCCTCAAGACTTTACTTCTCTGTGGGAACTGCAGCTCCAGGAACCTGTGGAGACATACAAGCAGTAATCAGCTGATTTTATTCTTTTTATCTATATACATGGCAAACATACAGACAGCCACTGACCAACCGACATCCAAAAGGCAAAATACATAAAATGAGAATAATAGGAAAAGCTCAGTTAACTATAAAAATTCATCCAACTACACTACCGGTCAAAAGTTTTAGAACACCCCAATTTTTCCAGTTTTTTATTGAAATTCAAGTAGTTCAAGTCAAATGAACAGCTTGAAAGGGTACGAAGGTAAGTGGTGAACTGCCAGAGGTTAATAAAAAAAGGTAAGGTTAACCAAAACTGAAAAATAATGTACATTTCAGAATTATACAAGTAGGCCTTTTTCAGGGAACAAAAAATGGGTTAAAAACTTAAAGCAGTTCTGCAGCAACGGAGGTTGATCAAGCCTTGAAAGTTGCTAAGTTGCTACCAATTCCTACAGGTGTCCCAACTTTTCTTGATTACTTACAACCTACAAGTTGCTCCACATTTATGGGAACTTCTGCAACAGAGTTGGGAAGAACTTTCTGAAGAATATTTGATTTCCATTGTAGAAAGAATGCCACAAGTGTTCAGCTGTTCTATCTGTTAAGGTGGCTACTTCGATGAGTCAACAGTTTAAAATACATTTTCCTTTCTAAACTGATTCTATGATTTATTTTTTGCATTTTTTATTTTTTTTGTTTATTTGTTACATGCATTAATTTCAGAGTACACTGAGACATTAAACTGCATCATTTTCAATAAAATTCTGGAAAAGTCGGTGTGTTCTAAAACTTTTGACCAGTAGTGTATGTAAAATGTATGCATCCTTGCTAACGACAGCTAAATAAAATAAAAAAGGCGGTAATCAATAGGTAACTGACAAGTAACAACCAACTTTACTTGATCATTCACTCGAGCTAATGTTAGCTCAGGGAAATATTGGCTTATTGCAGATATTTTGGTGTTGGAGTACACTAGCGCCCAAAAGTTTGGGTTCACCCAGAAAATGTCTGTATTGTTTTCCATGAAACAAACTGCTTTATTCATGAAATGAGCCACAAAATGAATCGAAAATATAGTAAAGACATTAACAAGGGCAGAAATAATCATTTTAACCTGTACAAATCTCCACCTTTACCTCTAGATAGTCAACCAGCCTGAGGAAGGATCATTTTATTGCTTCTCTAATCAGCACAGAACAATTCTTCTTTAATAGTCATTTAACACATTAACAATGTCTACACTGCATGTCTGTTGTTTTAATTTTAACAAATTGTGATTTTCTTTAAAAAAATAAGGACATTTCTAAGTGACCCCAAACTTTTGAGTGGTAGGGTATATGTCCAATAATTTAAATTGAAGTTTAGACAAAAAAAGCTCTTTTTGTCACCGTTACAGTTGGTCCAGCAGAGGGCGGCGCCGAGTTAATTTTTCAACACATTTAAACTCCAAAACATCAATTCCATAGATCTCAATATTTGCCTTAAAGGCCTTTATCAGTCAAGCTGCACTTCTCACGCAAGGTAATTTTCCTGTGGCAGTAC
This sequence comes from Centropristis striata, assembly GCF_030273125.1. Lineage (NCBI taxonomy): Eukaryota > Metazoa > Chordata > Actinopteri > Perciformes > Serranidae > Centropristis > Centropristis striata. The sequence continues at coordinate 18,596,483 of NC_081524.1, forward strand.
AACCTGCAGGAGATCTCACGTGAAAGCTCAAGAGCCTTTATCTTTTATTACTCTTTCACCTTGGTGTTGATCTTGGGTAATGGCGAATTGCAATGCAACACCACTGTTTGCCTCGACTCTTTATTTTTCACTTTCATTCACATTGCCAGAGGACATTTGTGTTGCATTCATGTAGTGAAGGAATAATCTGAAAAATGAGGTCCAACTGGGAAAAATTCAACAAAGAAACAAATCATCTTTCTGTTCACTTCTGTGAAGGGCTGTTCACTTTAGATTCAGAATTTCAGTGGTTTAATCTGAGAAAATCAGAACAACAACGTGTAAAGTTGAAATTTCTCATTTAATGGCTCACCTGATTCGTTTCATTTGCGCTTCATTGTCATCCAACGACTGGAAACAGCTATCAACATGCTGTTTAAACGCTCAATAGCGAGCAATAAAATACAACTCTTTGTGACGTCCATGTTGTTTCCACATTACGACTTAAAGCTTTTGAACACACCAAAGTCTGAAGAATGACTTGGACCATACAGGAGCATGTGAACGCAACACGGACCCTGGCAGAGGTCAACGCTCTCCAAGTGGCACTCTAGTATAAATATTGATTTAAGGACAAAACTTTTTCTTCAATGAATTTTCAAGTGCAGTAACTGACGTCAATTTACTGCAGATCAGTGGATAATAAAGTCACTAACATCCTTCAGGAACAGTTGCTTGGTGTCACTGTGTCTTTAAAAGCTGCTGAGCCTAAAATAATTTAATTTGTCTGAGTTTTAACGGGAGAGTTGAAGTGTGGCATGAAGGCGTCAGTACTGTCCGTTTTTGCAACATAAGTCTGAGAGAAACATGAAAACCTTACAAGCTTAAAGATGTCTCAGGTATTTAAACTAAATGTTGTTTCAGAGAGGTTAATTCAAGACAAAACATTTTGTTCTGACATCATCTGCTTTCAGTCCTCTGAAGCTGTAGGCTTAATATGTTCAAGGACCTTTTACGTTATGCGTGCATGCATACGCACCTGCAATAAGCACCTGCACAGAAACACAGAGTTTCCTTGTTACCTTGTAAAAAACACATATTGCTTTTTGCATAAAGTTAATAAATTGCTGGTTTACTGCAAGCATACATTCTCTATATTGGTTTTGTGGTTTATAATGCATGTTGTGTTTAAAATAAATGGAAAAGTGAGAGAATGATTGGAGTTTTCAATCTTTTTTAATACTACACTGCAAAAACTGACACAAAATAAGAAATATTTTATAAATATTACATTTATAATTATCTGCCAGTGCAGTAAGTACATTTTTCTTTGTAAGAATTCTTTAAATAAGTAAAAATTTCTTGGTACTGGAAAAACCAATAATGTCTTGAAATAAATCAAAATATTCTTATTTTGAGCAATTGTGGCTTGAGTAGCCCGACTGTAGTAACATTAAAATAAGCCAGAAATATTTGAAACGAGCAGGTTCTAGTGGGTAGAAAATGCTTTTGAAAAATCATTCAAACTACATGCAACTCAAGCTCTCAATTGGAACCAATATTTTAGGTAAAAAAATGACCATATTCAACAGCTGAACAGCTTGAAAAAGCATGAAATAGCTAACAATGTCAATCCTAAAAAACAAGTCTTTAAACAATAAGATAATTAAGTAAGCACATAATAATAATACCAACTAAATAAATCACATGAAGCTATGGCCAGTAGGTAAATTATACTCAAAACAATATAATTAAGATACTATTGCTAGATATAAGAAGAAAATACTTTGTGAGCTTATTGTTTTTGCAGTGTATATTTGAGTTACTCCACATTAACATACTCTTATCATCATGTATTCTTACCAGTAGCAGCTCCACAAAATGAATTGCCCACCCCTGTTTTGAAATGTTAAATTTTGAAAAAAAAAGAACTTTTATATTTCTGTAAGTCATCATATGCTGCAGCCTCTTACCTGGAGTAGCAGGACAGACTGGTGCAGAGCACCGTGTTTCCAATGGCGATGGGGACAAAATGTTGATGGAGCCAGGTGTTCACCCAGCAGTCCGGCATCACGTAGTATCCATAGCTTATGGCACAACCTGAACACAAACACAGGAGATAAAAAAAAGGTCAATTCTACAAGAGGTTTTGGTATACATTTTTTACCTCTCCTGCACACACATTTATTTGCTTAATTCATGTACATCTGCCAAACCAAGATATTTCCTTGAGTTCTTAACCCATTTTCAAGAGTCCTTATTAAACAGTTATGTTAAACAAACCAACACAGGATAAACATTGGCTGATGAAAGAAGACTGACAATGTATACAAAAGGCCACATAAAAATAACATTTTAAATGTGCATTGAATATACATTTACACACATCAAATTAAAACTATGCATTAACATATTTGCACTTGCTTATTTTAATATTTTAAGTTGCAAATTTTTGTTGTGGTTGCACACTGCAAAAAAGGTGTGTCTAAAAACCAGATAAAAACACTAAATCTGAGGGAAATGATCTTGCTGCATGGACAGATAATTTCACTTGACAAGATTTCTTAAATTAAGATTATTAAATCTAGAAATAAGCATGTTGAACGCTTAAAATAAGAAATTAACTTTTAAAACAAGTTTTTATCTTGTTTTTAGACACCTTTTTTGCAGTGCAGAGATAGGAAAAGGTGCAGTCTGTCTGCTGGAGCGTGTTTACTGATACAACCATTGGGAGCCGCCAAAGTGGGAATATTTTAATTTCAGAGTGTTTTAAATTCCACTGGACTGAAACAATTTAAAAAACAGTCTAAATGTCCTGTGTTTTTTAGTACAATTCCCACATCAGACCTCAGCCTCTGACTGTAAAGTTTGTCCTGTATATTTTCTGTCCTGAATAAAAACACTGCAGGTCTTATCCCTGAGATACAATTTTGAACATTTTAAATGGGGCAAATATTGCCACTAAGAGACTTTGGGGGTTGATTAAGGATCAGTCTGAAGGGGGACCACACGTTTCTGTATAGAGGTATGAAAGAATGGAATTCACTGCCTAAAATATCAAACTCACCACTAACATAAAGCAATTCAAAATATTAATAAAGCAGTATTTATCAAAATAAGAAAACATGGTATATTTATATGTATGTAGTATATTTCTATAGATATACGATATGTATTATAATGTATATGCTGTAGAACAAATGTGTATATACAACATATGTATTATGTGTTAGTAGATTTTATAATGATTTATACATATATGATATGTAGAAATATGTGTAATATGGATTAATATGTGAATAATTTTTGTTTTGTTTTGTTTTTTATTTTTATTATGTTTTGTGTTTTCAACTGTATTTTTGATACTGTTGGACCCCAGGAAGAATAGCTGTGGCTTTGCTGCAGCTAATGGGGATCTTAATAATAAACTATCTAAACTAAACACCAGTTGTGATGAGAACTGATGAGGCCCTCAGTTAATGTTTGACTGCTGGCCTGTAGGAGGGATCTCTATGTGTGCTGCAGGGATCATAAACACACACATAAAGATAATCTGGAATGCACACACTGAACATTATGTATTGGTTGTTGACCGATATTTAGAGAGCATGGAGGCTGATATATAATGAAGATATCATGTCGGTGTTGTACAGCAAAAGGGTCGCTGGTTCGACTCGGCCTGCAGCTCTTCTGTGTGGAGTTTGCATGTTCCCCCATTGTCAGCGTGGGTTCTCTCCGGGTACTCCGGCTTCCTCCCACAGTCCAAAAACATGCAGCTTAGGTTTAATTGGTGACTCTAAATTGCCCGTAGGTGTGAATGAGAGTGTGATTGTGCTTAGGGTAAGGGTTAGGGTTAAGTGGTTAAGGATAATGAATACATGTTGGTGTTATTGCATGTGGCAAAATACAACAATTGAATCAAAAAATAACAAAATGAGACAGAAAATTTAGTGAGAAAGAGAAGTTGATACATACACCAAGTCCTTTACAATAAACAAGTGAACAAAAAAAGGATTAAAGTTTTTGCACATCTGTGTTTCCTGATTTTCACCCAGGTTTTTGTACAAATTATTTAATTTTTTGTGATATTAACAAACGCTTGTTGCTTCTTCTTCGACTCAATTAAAAATGTTGAGAGATGGACATATTTATGAAACATTGGGAAAGATGGGTACAGTTTATCAGCCCTTAAGACCAAATTCTGTCAAGATGACAAACTGAAGGAATGTCCCACCTCTTATCTCGCACACAGGGTCTACTGTTGAGTCTCCAACTGCGTCTCAGTGATGTGAGTACAACTGAATGAAGCCAAACTGCTGCAGACACTCTTTTAAAAAAGTATTTTCTTGTACATTTGACTTTTGGTTCATAACTCCTCTGGATGTAAAAAGTTTAACTGTATATGTTCTTAAAGAGAAAGGAAATGGACCAGCCATATGGCTCCTACTTAGCCATATATAAAAAGATCATTAAAAATATATAAAAAATGTTGAGAGCTCATTCATTCACCTCCTCTGCAAACCCCCCCCAGCAAAAATATGTGTATTTTTAGGATTCCACCCGTGTCCGAGGCAAGGTTTTTATATTTAACGAAAACTAACGAAATAACGAAAACTAGAATTGAAAAAACATTTTTGTTAACTGAAATAAAAATAAAAACTAGAGTTTTAAAAAAACCCATAACTAACTGAAACTGTATTTTGTGGTTACAAAACTAACTAAAATTTTAGTGAAAATGTCCTTCATTTTCGTCTTTGTCAACTTTTTTCATACGTAAACCTTTTTGGTTGATAAGAAATCTATTTCATCTATCTGATTCTATGACTTAATAAACTTATTGGGGCTGAGATGGATCAGACAAAGGAAATTAAGTCAACATTTATTGTGACCTTATTCAATCTGGCACCCAACAAATATCCCATTACAAAAAACTAAAACTAACACTAAAACTAATAAAAACTAAACTAAAACTAAGCATTTTCCAAAAAATAAAAAACTAATTAAAACTAGCAAACTCACTTTTAAAACTCATTAAAACTAACAGAATTTGAAAACGAAAAATCACAACGAAATTAAAACTAAAACTAATGCAAAATCCAAAATTATAACCTTGGTCCGAAGCCTTACCCAGACTGTAGAGGCTGAGCGCTCCGTAGTCGAAGAAGTAGCAGATGTGGCGGGACTCTGGGGACATGGTGCTGAAGGTGTGGGCGCAGCTGGAGGTGAAGGGGTAGATGCAGATGAGCAGCATGTAGACCAGAAGCGGCCAGGTGTAGCTGTCTGTGAGGAAGTTCATTGTGGAGAAGAGGACGCAGAAACGCCACAGGAAGTACCTGCAAAACAAACAACACTCTGTCTCAAAACTGCTTCTGTGCAGCTCCGTCTCAGACTTATCAAGGCTGTTGTACTTATTTGACATCCTGGACGGGTTTATTTGCATTTAGGCTTATCGAATCTTTGTGGATCCTGCCTCAACTTTTTCCCACCTTTCTAAAAAAATCCTGTTTCAGCCACCAGTTCATTTTATGAACACAAGAGTGTACATAAGGGATTACATCTCAGAGAGTAAACATAGATCCTCAAACTCTGCTGGAAAGTTAACATGTTCATTTTATACAACTACATGGCATGATATTTATACATTTTTATGAATTTATTTATTTTCTTTAATTCTGTTATTATAATTATTAATAAATATTTTCTTTTTTCTTCTTTAAATGTTTTTTGGCCATACTGTGTTTTTATTTTCTTAATCACATGATTCTGTCTTATTTTGTATTTCTGATATATTCTTTATCTTAATGTATGTTTTGATGTTTAAATATTTATTAATATGTACAGATATTTTGTGTGAATAATGCTTCACAATAAAAAAATATTTAAAACAATATTTTATACTAGATTTGCTCTGGCCTCAATCACAATAATGTCTTCAATGAAAAATCATTACATGCACTTTTTTTTTTTTTTACAAACTTCAGTGTATGTGAATATGTTGCATTATATTCATTAAGATTAAATATAATTCAGATAATAAAAATATATATTCTGGTACCAGTTTGCACACAGCTTGTCGTCATTGTCTCAGATGTTTTGGTGCAACAAGGCTAACTACCAAACAAAACACACACTTTGAATGACAAGTCAATGATTTGCATGTTAGTGCACTCACCATGTTGGCAGGAAGTGGGTCCAGATGTTGACCGTCTCGTTGTTCATCTGGAAGCTGCTGAGGACACAGTCCAGTGCTGAGCTCCTGGGGTGACGGTACCCGGAGATGATGCTGTCCTCCCTGAACACCTGAGGACAGACGGGAGGGTCCAGCTGATCACCACTCGAGATCGTTTCAGGTTAAACTCATTTTCTGTTATTAAAGTGGATTCTTCAGTGGAGGGCTCAAGTCAAGTGACAAGTATTTAACTCCTAAGTCCAAGTTGAGTCCCAAGCAGTGATGGAAGAAGTATTCAGATCCCTTACTTAAGTAAAAGTACTAATACCACACTGTGAAACAAGTCCGCTATAAGTAAAAGTCCTGCATTCAAAACTTACTGAAGTACAAAAGTATCAAAATTAAAATGTACTATAACTCTATGGAGTCTTGGGCAATTTTGTCCATTTTTTTAAATCCTTTTCATCCTGCCTGTATACATCACTTAAAAAATGTTTAAATGCCATGTTGGTAAATTTTTTTTCAGCACCTCACCTATATGACTTAATAATAATTGATGTTTATTCTGACTTACTGGATTAACATATTTAACCGAAGAAACAAAGAAAAAACAACATAAATTTTATTCTAGTGGGACTCTATTTTATTTGTGTCTTGTGTGTTCAGCCTAACAATTTTGGTCGTTTTGTGTCTTTTTTGGTCATTTTGTGTCTTTTTTTTAGTTATTTTGTATCTTTTTTAGTCATTTTGTGTCTTCTGTGTTTCTTCTTTGGTCATTTTGTGTCTTTTTTAGTCATTTTTATGTGATTTTGAATCTTTTTTTTTACTTTCAAAACACTGTCATGTTCAATAAAGAATTTTAAATGTTGCAAATGTGAACAAAGGTGTCAAATATAACATATAAGAGGGTTACATCCAGTTCGATCATTTTATACTAAATATATTTGAGCTTGTCTCTAGTTTTACTTGGTATATCATCATCAAACTGAAACTGGCCTCATGGAGTTTACAGCAAGAACTTTAGAGGTAAATTTACAGTAGGGCTCCACGCTGCTTTGTTTTCTAGTCTGGATGTGGTGAAGAAGTCATGATTTGGTGCTTTTGGTGACTCCAGAGGGTTAAGTATCAAAATCAAAATGTCCTTACCTTGGGCACCTGGTGGATGTCAAAGAGCTGGGGTAGCTTGATGCTGAGCATGTCTGTGGGCAGTCTGATGGCCCCCCTCCCTCTCTGACAGACCTCCCTGAGTCTGGCGTGTCCTCCACGACAGAGGACAACCCAGACGGGGTAGTCAAACACCGGGATCCGGGCGCCTTGTCCAGGATTGTCAGGGTCCCATCGCAAGCAGCGTCCCCAGCCCTGGCTCCACCCGCCTCCCACGCCACTACCCACCCTGATCCCCCGCCACACTGGAAACACTGCAGAGACACACAACAAAACACACACAGTGAGGCACCAACAGGTCAGTTCGGTCACTTTCACATATAAAGTCTGGTGGATTCAGTGGTGAAGAGGTGAATTTTTCACAATGCTTTATTTAGCATCGTGTCCCGCTGTTGACGATGTCCCTCGTCTGTTGGATGTTTAGTTTTTTTACTTTAACGCAGCATTGATCTGATGTGCGATTGACTCAATCAGCCACCATTCTGTCTCTAAATCATTTGAAGACTTTGTTGTTTGTGTGTGTATGTATGTGTGTGTGTGTGTGTGTGTGTGTGTGTGTGTGTGTGTGTGATCGTCTGCCCATATTTCGATTATTAAAAGACCTTTACATCAAAATCAAATCAAATCATCAAAAAAAATCATCAAAAATCAAATCCAATCAAAGCAAATAGTCTTTAGTGTCATTATATAGTCAACTATACAATGGAATTAGGAGTAGCACTGCTTAAGGTGCATGGTTAAAGTAATCATAACAACAAAATTATGAATAAAACATTTAAAAATACGGAAGAACACTGAGCTAAAAAAGGACGTCTGATGTCATAAATGAATACAAAAATAGATACATTACCACTGGAAAGACTACAAATGGTATAGCCGAGGTAGATAGTGTGTTGCACATATTAATTGTATTGCACATGCCGTGTCTGGTGCTGATTCTCAAATTTCTCTCTTAATTCAACCTAGAATGCTCTGTGTTTTGGTTTGCTTCATTCTTTTGGTTAGATTTGCGTTCTCACCTGCAGAAAACCAAACTCTGGTGCACTTGGATGCAAACAGAGACCCCCCCCCCCCCCCCTTTTTTTTAGCAGACCAGAGTTCAGTTGAGCATTCACACCATCAAAAACCAAGTTTATTTTTTGAGTTTGTTTCAAGCAACCAAACGGCTCAGAGGTGAGTTTCAAGTCCTCGGATCAGTTTATTATGCTGATTGCTTCAATAGGGCTGGGTGATATATCAATATAAAAATATATCGATATATTTTTAAATGTGATATGGAATTAGATCTATCCTTCTTTATATATAAATGCTGCCCTTACTAGGGTTTGTCATATTTAGTTCTTTTGTAATGTTCATTATTCTTTTTTCTCATATAAATATATTTATTTCAGAAAAAGATTGGCCTATTTTATTTCATAGGTTATTTGCTTTGGTTAAAAAAAAAAAAAAAAAAAAAAAAAAAAAAGGTACTCCTGTTATATAGTATTTATGTTCACTTAAATAAACGATTTCAATAAAACTACTTGTAACATATCATATTTGACTTTGACTGAACATTTGCTCTCACTTTGCGATAAACATATCGATATATATATATATATATATATATATATAAATATCGTTTATCGATATTCAGCCAAAATATATCTGGAGATGATTTTTGGTCCATATCACCCAGCCCTACTTCAAACTAAGGGAGGTGACTTTTTTCTGGTTCTGTCTCTTAGAGTTTGGGGCCAGGTCCCTTTGGACTGAGGCAGTGATGTAAAAAGATAAGACAAGATTTTCCTTTATTAATCCCACAACAGGGATATTTCCAGTATTACAGCAGTGGATAGCAAGATAGAAAGGAGCTTCAATAAAAAAATACAACAATAAAAAGTAAAAACAAGCAGTATAAACTACAAATATGGAAAAGGTATTAGCAATCAAACAAGTAAAGAAAATATAAAAAAGTATTACCAATGAAATATAAAAAAAGTATTATCCTTCACGTATGGTTAAAATTGGGATTTTACAATCTAAAAATACTCCATAAAAGTACACATATACAGTCCAACATATTGGATGTTTGGGTTAATCTTTGCAGTAAAGTTATATCAGCGTTTGAGTTTATACGACAGAGTCTCCGAGTGTGGTTTCTTTGTTGACTGGAACCGACACTGAGAATAATCTGCTATTGTCACCGCTCTTGAGACATTCCCAGACATCAAATTTTTGTGAATGCCTCTCATTGTCACACTGCAGAGGCCTGTGACTGACTGCGAGTGTGTAATAACGGTTGTCATGTTTGTGAGGGGAGCCAATATTACACGGTACATTCCTTTTTGTCCGTAGAAGGAGAGCGTCATCAAGCAACAATTTTTTACACCACGTTGTGATTTCGAGCTGCACCTCGACAATGTCTTGCTGTCAGAAATACCTTAGCCCATCAAGCTTTTTAATTAATTGAATACTGCATGGTTGTACTGTAACAGAAACTAGGACGAGTAAACAATATACATATAGAAGTGTAATCCCAAACTTGAAGACATGACATGAAATAGTCACTTTCACCTTTATAGAATTAACCACTACGTTCTGAGCTGTAACCACACTACAACTCTTTGTTGTTTTGACCTCCTTCCAGTGGTGGAATGAGAACATTTACTCAAGTTTTTTGTAGCTTTATTCTTCTCCTTCACTACATTTTAGAGGCAAATATTGTACTTTTTACTGCCCTACATTGTTGCCAACTTGAGTTACTTTTCAGATCGAGATTTAATATGAAAAATATGATCAATTTAAAGTAATCACCCATTTTTACAAATGAAACCACATTAAACAGTATATTAATTACTCAAAATTAGGTCCATCTTGACAAGATTAACACTTCCGCTCAAAAGTTTGGGTTCACCCAGAAAATGTCTGTGTTGTTTTCCATGAAACAAACTGTTTAATTTATGAAATGAGTTACAAAATGAATCAAAAATATAGCAAAGACATTGACAAGTGCAGAAATAATAATTTTAACCTGTACAAATCTCCACCTTTACCTCTAGATACTCAACCAGCCTGAGGAAGGATAATTTTATTGCTTCTCAAATCAGCACAGAACAGTTTCAGTGGTGCTAACATAATGCTCAGGTGTTTTAATGATCAATGAGCCTTTCACCACTATAAACGTGGATTAACACAATGTGCCAATGGAACACAGGAGACAATATATAATCGATATTTCATAAGAAAACCAGCCGTTTCCAGCTTTAATGGTCATTTACCACAATAACAATGTCTACACTGTATGTCTGTTATTTTAATTTCTTTTTAAATTGCTTTTCTTTCAAAAATAAGGACATTTCTAAGTGACCCCAAACTTTTGATTGGTAGTGTATATGCTGCTTTCATAAATGCATCAAAATAATAATCCAATAATATATTTGGAACATATAAACCAATGAGTCCATTCCATTCTGCATAACTTTACTTTTGCAGATATCTTTAATCAAGTAAAGTTTTGAATGCAGGACTTTTACTTGTAGTCATTTCACAGTGTGGTATTTGTACTTTTACTGCAGTAAGGGATCTCAATACGTCTTCCACCACTGCTTACTTCAGAGTTTGGGCATGTTCCCCCATCTCTCCTGTCCTAACAGCTCATACCTCGAGGCGCTCCTCTTTTGCAGTGTGGGTGCAACAAGAATGGGGCCGCCGCTCACTGCAACCCAGCTGCAGGCCTCGGCCTGCTCGCTGTGACAAAGTGAGCTTTGTGGAGGCTGCAGGGGCCAAGGGATGACTGTTACACGCTGCACTGGATGGAAATGAGGCTGCTCACACTCTCACACAGAGTCTCCTACCACGGAGAACATGCACAAATATTCTAAGTGCTGACATGCGTGCACACTGGTACAAATCCTGCATTCATCACGGCCGGATAACATCTGAGCAGCAACACAACAAAACAACACACACAAGACCACAGCTTGTGTCGGAGACAATAGCAACGAGGAGTCACTGGGTTCACTGCAGCGTGGAGCTCATTTGAATTCCCATTAGCATCGTGTGGTGCCTATAATTTGAATATCTGTTTTAAGAACCGTTTTTCTTCTGTTGTGTCAAAGATTTAAATATCAGCATTTCTCTATTCAAAATTTATGTAGATTAGATTACAACTGGTTTTGGAATATAAAAAATGGGGACTTTTGAGGACAAAAGCAGCCTTCGAGTAGCCAAACAACTCAAGAATGTAATTGTTACGATTAACTTGGAATAGTTGACATAAACCGGAAAAAGTCTTGAGGACATGAACTCCTCTGCAATAACAGCAGGACACACTTTAGCACTGTAGCTCCTCAGATCTCGGTCTGTTGCAGCCATAAACCAGTTTCACAGTATGAAAACAGATGCTTATCATAACATGTTGTGCATGTACAGTTGTTAATCTATTTTCAAAAGGGGCTTTTAACTAATATTTCCTGATAAACACTTCTGTTTTTATTCCTTTAAAAAGGACACTGCACCAACCCGCCTGTCCATCTCATGCTCCGTTCTGCCCTCACTGCTATACAAGACCTGAGACACTTGAACTCATCACCTCTCTCCCCACCCAGGCATCTTGCACAGTTATGACACTATCGGATCCACAACAACTGTTCACACCACATATGAATATCTCAATATCCTGCTACACTAAGTGTCTTTAAGACCACATTTTGCATCGTCATCATACACTCACACACACACACACACTCACAAGACAAAACAGTACCAGCCACACGCTGTCGCAGCTGTTAAAAATCATGTGATTAAATCATACATGCTCTACATTTCGAGCACAACTCTCATTCCCATGTACAAACTTACACATACAAGTGTTTATAACATGGCAGACGTCTGAAAGGATGAAAACAGAGACTTCAAACACAAGAAAAAAGGCACAAAACTGACACTTCAAACTCAGAATCTTCACTACAACATGTGTGGATCCAAGAATTCATATCCAAGTGAGTTTTTTCCTTTTCTTTTTGCAGCCTTGACCCAAATAATGTGAATAACCACTCTGGTCTGACAACTTGTATTAGGACAAAACTAAGGTTATGAAGTAATAAACACTTTTGACTATTCAAAATCAGTTCCAACAGATTTGGAACAAACAAGCTGCTAGAGACATTGCTGATGTGAAGAATCAAACAAACATGCATACATAGGCCAAGAAACATGCTCCTCTCCACCCCACCCTGCTCTCTGAGCTCATCCTGCTCTCTTGATGGAATAACTGAGTCAGCCAGCTCCACATCACATTGACTGAAAACACATTTGCAGACCTATGAGACACCCCCCCCTGTAGAGCCTCTCCAAAACTTGGCTGGCACAAAAGCTTTCTGTGCATGTGGTTTATTAAATCTTGCATGCATCCTCCTGCAAAAGATAGCATCCACCTTTTAGAAGTGACTGTGGTTTCCTGGAGGTTTTGAGAAAAGGATATTTGGCTCCTTTGGTCCAGTAAGACTGGGAAAGTCATGATGAAGTAAAACGAAAAGGAGCCATGTTTGGAGAGACGATTAACAACTGTTTATTCTAGACACAGAGCTTGTAGTAACATTTGAGCAAAGCATTCCTTAAAAAAAAACTAAAAAAAACTTAAAAACACAGTCATTCAGCATGAAATCAGCTTTGTTTTGACATTATCGACTCTTGACCTCTCTGATCTGTGAGGGAAGCTGAAACTCCCCTCCACAGCTGTTAATTTCCTGCACAATAACTATGTTTTGATGCAGTAATATGAATATGGTGCAACCAGAAATTACTAAAATTGTGACTTTTTTGTGTGAAACTTCTTGGATTGGAAAGAATACGACAACTATGGAGGTGCAAGCGGTGATTCTCAGCTAAAACTTCAGACATTAGAAGAACAGTACAGAAACTTTTCTTAATCTATTTTTTTTTTAGCAAGAATGTCACTGAGCATGTTGGAGTATTCCTTCAAAGCTGAAAGTCACACTGGAAGAATTTGTTAATAGACCAAATCTCAATGGAAAAAAACGCAGCATCAGTTAATCACAACATACCCCGATTCAACAAAACTTGGTCTACATTTATTTAAAAAATTAATCTCTACAAATGCCTGATCCCAGTTCCACAGAACTTTGCATACAGTTGAAACCAGAAGTTTACATACACTATATAAAAAGACACATATGCTTTTTTTCTCACTGACATGAAATCAGACAATCATTTTTCCTGTTTTAGGTCCGTTAGGATTACCAAAATTATTTCTATTTGCTAAATGCCAGAATAATGAGGATTTTTTTAGACAATTTTTTATTACTTTCTTCAAAGTCAGAAGTTTACATACACTAACATTGTTATGCCTTGAAACTATTTGGGAAAGCCCAGATGATGCTGTCATGTCTTTGGAAGCTTCTGATAGGTTCATTGACAACATTTGAGTTAATTAGAGACACAGCTGTGGATGTATTTTAAGGCACACCTGAAACACACTGCTTCTTTGTGTAAAATCATGGGAAAGTCAAAAGAAATCAACCAAGATATCAGGAAGAGAATTGTGGACTTGCACAAGTCTGGTTCATCCTTGGGTGCAATTTCCAGATGCCTGAAGGTGCCACATTCATCCGTTCAAATAATTATACCCAAGTATAAACACCATGGGAATGTCCAGCCATCATACCCAAGAACAAAAGCAAAAGACCTTGTGAAGATGCTGGCTGAAGCTGGTAAGAGAGAGAGATTACAGTTTTTTTCAGACCACAGGACATTTATCCAAAAAATAAGGTCTTTGTCCCTGTGTGCATTTGCAAACTGTAATCTGGCTTTTTTATGTTTCTTTTGGAGTAATGGCTTCTTCCTGGCAGAGTGGCCTTTCAGTCCATGTCTCAGTACTCGTTTCACTGTGGATAATGACACACTCTTAACAGCTTCAACCAGCATCTTCACAAGGTCTTTTGCTTTTGTTCTTGGGTTGATATGCACATTTTGGACCAAAGCACATTCATCTCTGGGACACGGAGCCCGTCTCCTTCCTGAGCGGTATGATGGCTGGATATTCCCATGGTGTTTATACTTGGGTATAATTATTTGAACGGATGAATGTGGCACCTTCAGGCATCTGGAAATTGCACCCAAGGAGGAACCAGACTTGTGCAAGTCCACAATTCTCTTCCTGACATCTTGGCTGATTTCTTTTGACTTTCCCATGATGTTACACAAAGAAGCAGTGTGTTTCAGGTGTGCCTTAAAATACGTCCACAGGTGTGTCTCTAATTAACTCAAATGTTGTCAATGAACCTATCAGAAGCTTCCAAAGACATGACAGCATCATCTGGGCTTTCCCAAATTGTTTCAAGGCATAATAATGTTAGTGTATGTAAACTTCTGACTTTGAAGAAAGTAATAAAAAATTGTCTTAAAAAATCCTTCTCTCATTATTCTGGCATTTAGCAAATAGAAATAATTTTGGTAATCCTAACGGACCTAAAACAGGAAAAGTGATTGTCTGATTTCATGTCGGACAGTGAGAAAAAAAGCATATGTGTCTTTTTATAAAGTGTATGTAAACTTCTAAGCATTTACATAAATTTACCCCATTGGTCTGTCTGTCTGTCTGTCTGCTGATTTGCTGATCAGCATATATGTCTGGCCACACAATAACCCTCCTCCTACTTGTTAACTCAATTAACTCAACTTAAATCAATGTTAACAACAACTGGTGTTGTAAATATCTACTTTATTTTTCTGATTATTTACCTTATTCCTGTTTAAGTTGTTTGACCTTTTTCTTGTTCTGTAAATAAAAATAAAGTCCTCCAAAAGTGGGGGGTGGTGGTGGGCAAAAAAAAAAAAAAAGTTAAAAAATAAATAAATTTAAAAAAGTAGAAAGTCAGAACTTCTCATCACCCACTCAATGTTATAGTCAGAATTCAATGTACCAAAGTAAAATCACTGTCTTTAAAAAAGTCCACTGATTTAGTTTTAACAATAGATAGTGAAAGCAAAAAAAGGATTAAAACCAATGCAGCAGAATCAATTCTACACATTCTTCTTTCTTGTTAAAAAATGGTGCCTTCACTACCCATAATGCAACTCAAAGGCAGCCAGTTTGGCCAGAGATTACGGTGTGTTTAGTAATACTCAAGCTTCTAGAATAAAGTGGGATGAGGAGTGGACTGTCAGACTTTGGCCACATTCTCATGAAATCTGACGGTGAATCGATGAACCGTTTGGTTATGCGGCAGTGTCACTTAAATTATCCATTATGTGACAATATTTTGTTAACTTTAACTCCTCCAATGTACAACTCAGATTATGCACAATTTAATACAATATATTATAAATGCAGCACAGCTTCCCAACTTTTTGAGACTGGGGTGTAGCATTAATCAACTTTATATTATGTTGCAGAAATATATTTTTTCCATCAGAGCGGTGTTATGATCCTGAGAATTAGGAGAGCACTTGAAGGCTTCAAGCTTCAAGCTGATTGTTGCAGGAAACAACAGAGTGCTTGTATTTCATTTTTTACTCTAGTTTTTATACTTTCTTGTAGGGCTGGGCGATATATTGACATAAAAGATATATCGATATATTTTTAAGTTTGATATGGAATTAGACCAGATCACATATATCGATATAGTTCAAATTGTGCATTGTGATCCTTTATTTAAGATATTTTTTAATTTAAATGTGCACTTTATGGAGCTTTGATATGAAAAAAAAAAAAGCTACCCCTGTTATACATCATTTATGTTCACTTAAATAAACTGTTTAACAACTTTTAACATTTGCTCTCACTTTGCGATAAAAATATATTGTATGTCGATATTCAGCCTAGTTTTTTTTCGTCCGACTTCTCACAGCAGCATACAGGTATGGAGGTTTACTGTGATTGGCCACCGCAGAGTGTGACATGGTGCTCCATTTTTCTCCAAAGTTGAACCTGTTTAAACTTTTTAAATGCACTATCTCCATTGTATTTAATAGGATGACTTGCATTTTTGCTGCTAAATCTAGACTAAATACATTTTTTTACCCATGCAGTAGCACTCTCCAAAACCTGTAAACTGAGTTTCCCTTTAATACTTTCTGACGAAGATGTATAGCAACTTCTCTGTTAAAGGATATTTACCCAGCAAACACAGCAACACAACCTCCAGACCACTGTTGTTACCTGTAACTTTTGAAGCAATTCTGAATTGACTCAAACAACGCTTCCTTCGTTCCTTTTTTGTTCTTCTCTAGACATCTGAAATTGTTTCCCACTCACTCGTGATGTTGTCCCCTGACCTTTCTCAATGGACGTCTTTATGTGCCGGAGGCTGACAATAAGACAGCTATGCTGGAGAGCATGTTGCCCACACGGACCGACACATGTGTGCCTTGTACTGCATGTTCTCATTCTGCAGATAAGGCTAAGGAACATTCCACTGTCATGCAGAAACATGTTCAGCCCCCAAAAAACATCACACAACACACCAGCAACGGACCGTCGTGTCACTGATGTCACTGTGTCTACCACTCAAAAGTTTGGGGTCACTTATAAAATATCTGTTGTTTCCCATGAAAACAAACTGTTTTGTTCATGAAATGAGTTGCAAAATGAATAACAAATATAGTAAAGACATTGACAAGGGTAGAAATAACTAGAACATTTCTAAAGAACTTTTGAGTGTGTCTTGGCCCGTGACTCCCACCAATAAACTGCATCAATGGACCAATCAGAGCAAAGCAATCAACCGTAACTGCTCCTGTGAAATTTGACGCCACAGAGAGAGACAAAAACAGCTAAAAGTGCCCCTCGAACAGAAAGCCATTTTGGCTAAACCATAGTTCCTATCATTGAACCGACTTCACTTTGAGCATCCTGAGTTCTTCCCGAACGTCTACGTATGTGTTTTGTGAGGAAAAATTAATTGTTTTTTTAGAGCAATCAGAAGAAACTGGTACCTCTGCTTTCCTCTAGAAATTTTCCCACCTTTTTAACATGGCGGTCTATGAGGCTGTGGGTGGTGTTGGTGGATCATCTGTGCGTCCTACGCCCAAACTATAACTATGAGAGTGGCATCTGCAGCCTTGAGCACAGTTTCCAAATTATTTTTTGACAATTTTTTCTCTCCCTCTCAACTCTAGCTATGATGTCATCCACTCTAACCTCTCCATAGGGTAACACTGAGGGGATTTTTGCCATGCTTTTGCCGAATAATTTGAAAAGCGTTTGCCGAAACCCCTAGAAAAGTCATAGCACTCCTGACTGAGCCAGTCGATTTGATACCTTTTTAGTGTATGTGCGACCAAAACTTTGGGAGGAGTAGTCCACCGAAAAAAAACATGGAATAAACGGAAGAATAAATAGGAAGAAGCCAGGTGGATAGTATATAGTGTGCTCTTACAAGCACACTCAATAATTTTAACCTGTACAAATCTCCAACTTTAACTCTAGATAGTCAACCAGCCTGAGGAAGGATCATTTCATTGCTTTTCAAATCAGCACAGAACAGTTTTCAGCTGTGCTAACATAATGCTCAGGTGTTTTAATGATCAAGGTAAATGGACTGCACTTATATAGCGCTTTTATCCAAAGCGATTTACACTACACTTGGTTTCCCTTAAATACTTTCTGACTAAGATGTATAGCAACTGCTCTGTTAAAGGATATTTACCCAGCCAACATGGCCGCGACCGCAGAACCTCCAGAAACTGTGACAGTTACACCACCTTTAAAAGACCCTTAAACAGTGGTTGAAAACAACCCAGACTTGCTCCCAATGGTAACATCTTTGTCTTTTCTATGCTGTATGAACTTTCAACCTCGATGGGAATCAGGATTTATTTTTTGTGTAAGATGTCTTAATGTTTTATCTATTGTCATGGTATATGATATATTGTCTGTATGTTTTTTGTACCTGCCTTCGGACAACGAGTGAAATTTAGCAACTGTGCTAACCCCGGCATATTTATTTTGATGCTTTTGCTGATATATTGATTAATGTGCATTGTCCTAATCAAATCAATCAATCAATAAATACATTTAAATCTTTAAAAAAATGATAAAAATAAGGACATTTCTAAGTGACCCCAAACTTTTAAGCGGTTGTGTATTTTTGGTACTTTTATTATAACATTTTTTTTGTAAATTCAAGAGATATTGTGAGGCATGTTGTGATTAATCATATCCTAACTTTCAACTGTTATTCACTGCAGTATTTTTCCAATGATCCTAAACATGCAACTTCCACTAGTTTGTTTTTCACACAAAAAAACAAAGTGATAAAGAGCCACTTTATAAAGTTGGGAATGTGAAATTATTATGCAATGCAAAAGATGTCTCTGGTTGCATTGAGACAACTGTCAGTGGAGGAATTAGACTCTTATTCTGTTTAAAATATCTCAAATTGACATTATGTAACAAAATAAACAGAGGCCTACAGATGGAGTTCTCCATTAGGTTGGATTATTCGCCTTTACTTGAGTTAAAGCTGAGACAATCATAGTTGATAAGTTGTTTAAGGGATGTTTTGGTTGCATGAGGTATTTATCCATAGTTAGTTTATTACAGTGGATGGTGGTTGGCATGCCCCCAGTACAGAGAAGCAGACAGGAGTACCAGCACAGATGCTAAGCAATTATATTTTATAACTGTAAAAAAAAATCAATGAGTTTAGTTGTATGCTACATTTAGAATATTTTTGCTGCTTTACCTTGCTGTCAAACATGGAACTGAAGCTGGTACGCTCTCTTCAAAAGACACCAGACTCCTTTGACAAAATCAATATTTTGACCACAGAGAACACAAAAGTTCAGCTGCTCTGCCGCTGCTTTTACCATTTAGTCTGTTTGTGTTATTCTGTGACTTTGGTGTTTTAAAAAAGTAAGTTCAGATTCTTCAATGTTCTATGGAGCCCCCCAGGGGACACGGGGGGGGAAAAAAAGATGGGTGAAAAAAAAAAAAAATGGGTGAAAAAAAAAAGGACGGACTTTTGCGAGATCCTGAGATACTTTTGCGAGATCCCGAGATACTTTTGCGAGATCCCGAGATACTTTTGCGAGATCCCGAGATACTGACGAAAGAAGAGGAGCAATGGAGGAGCGATATTTGCCTATTTTCCGGCGTTCTAACTGGAATAGCGTCACGAAAACCGCACCAATTTCCCCCAGGATGGTTTTATTTTGTACAGAAAACTAAGACTGACATTTCACAGGCTTGATCAGCTCACCAAAATCAGCGAGTCTGGCGAAAGATTAAAGTAACCGGGCCGAATATACGTCCTAGTGCCCAACGGCAGCCAGAGTGCTTAGGGACCGTCGCAAAAGTGCAACGTCTTTCTTTTCTATTTTTAATAACTCACTGGAAATTCATCTAATAAACACCAAACGACTTCTGATGTGTTCATGAACTCACTGTGGACTTCCCACACCCTTTATTTTCAATACACACCTTTTCAATTCCTTTTATTCAGTGTGTACAATATTTAAGCCTTTTATTTTGTAATAGCTCTCTTGTTTTTATAGATATCAACACCAAACCACTTCTGATGTGTTCATGAACTCATTGTGGATTCCCCACATCCTTTATTGTCGTAAAAAACAAACACTTTAAATTTCAGATACATTCCTTCCAGTGTGTCACCAATCATAAGACATCTGTAAGACAATGAATAAAAATGTAATTTACGTATTTAATTACTGTGCAGCCCAATTTATATATGACTATGTTCAACAAAAGACAAAGACTGCTCTTAGTATTTTAACTCCTCACTATTGCTTGCTATAATTGTTCTCGATTTTCTGTTTTGGAAAGCATCACGAGCTGATGGTCAAGTACAGATGCATACTTGTGGCTGTAGTAATCATATTTTTGTTTATTAACTTTGCTTAAATAGCTTGCAATTAATGCTAAACTACCTGAAAGGTTGTATGTGTCATGCTTGAATGACAATTTGCATGCTTGACCTGAATTAACAGCAGAAATTTTGAAGAAAAAGAACAGTGAAGTCAAAATAAAAAATGAGAAATGTAAAGAAATGAATGATGTCTAAGAATCTTGTAAGGGTTTTAAAGGAAAGCAAGAAGCTGTGGAAACTTCATAGTGAGTTCATGAACACATCAGAAGTGTTTTGAAGTCGATATGTAGAAAAACAAGTGAGTTATTAAAAAATAAAAGCCTTAAGTATGAATAGAATATACACGCTTATTGCTCCTTTTATCTAAACAACTTGTAAAGGTTTTGCTTGAAACTAAAGGGTTGTGACTGATTCAAACAGCTATCAAATAAGAAAGGCCTTATGAAAGAACTATACACACATATTACTTGTGCCTTTAAAAAAGGGGGTTTATTGAAAATAAAGGGTTGTGGGAAATCCACAATGAGTTCACATCACACATCAGAAGTGGTTTAGTGTTGATATCTATAAAATCAAGTCAGCTATTACAAAATAAAAGCCTAAGATATGAAATAATTATATATACTGATTACTTATGCCTTTTAAAAAAATTGAAAGAGTTTTTAATGACAATAAAGGGTTGTGGGTAATCCACAATGAATTCATGAACACATCAGAAGTGGTTTGGTGTCGATATCTATAAAAACAAGAGAGCTATTACAAATTAAAAGCCTTACATATGAATGAGTGAATTATACACACTGAATACTTATGCCTTTTTAAAAAAAAGGGGGTTTATTGAAAATAAAGGGTGTGGGAAGTCCACAGTGAGTTCATGAACACATCAGAAGTCGTTTGGTGTTTATTAGATGAATTTCCAGTGAGTTATTAAAAATAGAAAAGAAAGACGTTGCACTTTTGCGACGGTCCCTAAGCACTCTGGCTGCCGTTGGGCACTAGGACGTATATTCGGCCCGGTTACTTTAATCTTTCGCCAGACTCGCTGATTTTGGTGAGTTGATCAAGCCTGTGAAATGTCAGTCTTAGTTTTCTGTACAAAATAAAACCATCCTGGGGGAAATTGGTGCGGTTTTCGTGACGCTATTCCAGTTAGAACGCCGGAAAATAGGCGAATATCGCTCCTCCATTGCTCCTCTTCTTTCGTCAGTATCTCGGGATCTCGCAAAAGTATCTCGGGATCTCGCGAAAGTATCTCGGGATCTCGCAAAAGTATCTCGGGATCTCGCAAAAGTATCTCAGGATCTCGCAAAAGTCCGTCCTTTTTTTTTTTCACCCATCATTTTTTTTTTTTCACCCATCCCCCCCCCCCCCCCCCCCCCCCCCCCCCCCCGTGTCCCCTGGGGGGCTCCGTAATGTTCAATGTTATTCTTCAATAAAATGAACTGATCGAGAAAGATCCTGTGTTCTGCGAGGTAAAAATCACTGTTATTGTCAATGGAGTCTGGTGGCTTTGAAGAGAGCATAGATAACTGATATTGATTTTTATTTTGAGTGGCTAAAACATGCTTTGCTTCTGCCCTCATCGTTTAGTTTCTGTGCCATTATTTTTCTGCAAATTAACCAATCATTTGTCCCCACCCCATAGAATAAAGGCAGATAATGGTGTACTATGGACGCCAATTTCTGCCAGTCATGAAAATAAAAACTTGGCTTTTTTGAAATATTAAAAAAGGTCAAAATTATCAGATAAATAATTATGAGATAAGTCATAATGATGACATAAAGTCATAATTATGAGATAAAAAAAAGTCACAACTGAGATAAAAAGTCATTATTATAAGATAAAAAAGTAAAAATTATGAGATAAAAGTCTTACCTATGAGATAAAAGTCATAATTATGGGATAAAAAAGTTGAAATTATGAGATCGAAAAATTTATTATTTATGAGTTAATTATGAGGGGAAAAAAGTAAAAAATTATGACATAAAAAATTAATGATTATGAGTTAAAAAGTGATAAATATAAGATAAAAAAATTCAAAATTATGAGATAAAATGTCATAATTATGAGATAAAAAATGCAAAATTATGAGATAAAAATGCAAAATTATGAGATTAAAAAAATCACAATTATGAGATAAAAAATCATATAATGGTGTATTAATAATAATGATAATAATAATAATAATAATAATAGTTTTACAAGATGTTCAAACCTGTGAATTACTGGCATTCTTCCCTAAAAAAAAATAAAACGATCATAAATGAATTAATTAAATTGCTGCTGATAAATCATTTCAGCTCTACAAGATCTACTGAAAAAAAAACAAAGTGATTAATGACCAAGATAAAATAATCCTTTCATCTGCATCTTTCAAATCTCCTCCAGCACCACAGATGATCTACTTCTCTGAGTGTTTGAGGTTACTTTAGTATTCTGCACTTCACACAGAAACATAAGCTAAACCCTGTCACATGTTTTATAACTTCCCTCTTTTGGCTCTAATGCAGGTCATGCAGGATTTTTTTTTCTCTTTCAAAAGAAAAAGGTGTTCCTCCTTGGTCACCCCTTTCCTGGTAGAGTGTCTACATTTCACATGAAAGCACGGCTCAAGGTTATGTAACACTTTGTGTTCTTACAGATCATTCTGGATAACTGCAGGAAGAGTGAGGTAATTAGTTACTTACTTCACAGTTCATTTATATCTTATTATTAAATAGAATCTAAAACCTGGATCTAAGACAAGGTTAATTTCTTTATACTGAAAAACAGAGTAAACAATGAGCTCATGTGACTGTTGGTATTTTTGACAAATAAACAGAGCACAATGTCAAACAGAAACCAGTTTAAAGTCATGGCTAATCAAATATGAGGTCATACATTCAAGCACAAGACAAAGACTCAACTGGCTGGCTGTGCATGTTATTCCCTCCCCCGCCCCCGTTACAGTACATGCACCTGAACATCAACACACTTCATACAGAACAATGTCTTTTTTTCCTTTCTCATACTATGAGCTCAATTTCATACATTTTTAACAACTGTAGCGAAAGAAAACGAGCAAATAAATCTGCAGATTTTTTACTTGTTTTATTAAGCAATCTATAAGATCAGAAAAAAG
Source organism: Centropristis striata (assembly GCF_030273125.1). Taxonomy (NCBI): domain Eukaryota; kingdom Metazoa; phylum Chordata; class Actinopteri; order Perciformes; family Serranidae; genus Centropristis; species Centropristis striata. The sequence continues at coordinate 18,619,750 of NC_081524.1, forward strand.
TGAAACATTTCACTTGTTTCAAGACTACAAGGTGACATCAAGCAAAACATAAATATATATAACAAAAAAACTGCAAATCCTGGAGCATAAAGTGAAAATTTGTGGCATTTTTTCATGTGAAATTAGTTTTTCTCCTACAATAAGCTACATTTTCATGTTTTTTCAACTGTAGTGAAAGAAGAGGAGCAAAATTCAACAAGTTAGGCTTCCAATATAACAATAAATCTGCAGATTATTTACTTGTTTTATTAATATATCCATAAGATCAGAGAAAAGGTGAAAAATGTATCTAGTTTCAAGACTACAAGGTGGCATCAAGCAAAACATAAAGATATAAAACAAAAAAAGTTGCAAATCCTGTGATATTTATGGAGACTTTGGAACATTTTTGCATTTGAAAGCAGTTTTTTATTGATTAACTGATAAGAAATGTTGTTTTCTTAATCAGATAATTATCGCAGCTCTAAATTCAGATGGCTATAATCAAAACAAACACAGAAAAATGTGTAGCAACTCAAGACTTTAGAATAAATGAGTCACATTCCCATACTCTTGCCCTGTGTGAGCTATAAAACTGAAGAAAAAGACTTCAGCATGTGGCAACTGCTTACAACATGGAAAAATCCAAAATATCTCCAAGTTGGAAAAAAACAGCAAGTGTATTTTCTCCTGGACACATCCCCAGAGAAAGCATTTAGGAAAAACACGCCAGTCACATGGAGCTAATTCTCAAACATTCAACTCCATGTGTGTGTGTGTGTGTGTGTGTGTGTTTTATTTCCTCTCCCCTTTCCCTTGCTTATTTTTACGACTTCCCAGGAATTTCTCTAGCATCAGCTTCAAGTCTAGCGATACAAAAGAAGACAATGAAGAGAGAAAACAACAGATTCACAAATTCGCCTCACGATGTAACGATGAACAGCGAGGGAGGAAAAAAAGCCTTTGTAGCACAAATGTTTTGGTTTTTTTTACTTACCGCGTCCCTCGGGCATGCGGAGGGTTAAAGTAGTCCCCACCTTCTTCACGGGGAATTTAGAAAAAAAAAAACGTTGAGAAAAATCTTTAACCGTGTGTGTCCGCCTCAGCTGAGCGTCTCTCTGCTCCCTCTGTGTGTGTGTGTGTGTGTTTGTGGGTTTTATAAGAAGTGTCAGTCTATCAGCCTCTTTCCTCCTCTTGGCCCGCGAGCCAGTCAGAAGCGCCGCTCGGTGCTCACGTGGATCACTGGAGCAACAACAACACGAGCCATGTGTGCGCGCGATACTGGTGAGCTAACAAGACAAGGCGGTAGAGTGAGATGTATGAGAAAAAAAAACAAACATATTAATATGATGAAACTACGGAAGTCTATTCCCGCCAGTAATATAAGACATTTAAAAGGGAAACTTGGCTTTGTTGAAATTTTTGTTGCCCATATTAAAAGTTAATTATAATTATGAGATAAAAAGTCATAATTGTGAGATAAAAAGTCATAATTATGAGATTTTTAAAAAGTCAAAATTATGAGAGAAAAAAGTCGAACATATGAGATAAGTCATTATTATGAGAGAAAAAGTCGAAATTGTTAAATGAAAATTCATAATTATGAGATAAAAAGTAAAAATAATTGGATAAAAAAGTCGAAATTATGAGATAAAAGTCAAAATTATGAGATTAAAAAGTCTAAATTATTAGATGAAAAGTCATAATTATGAGATAAAAAGTCTAAATCATGAGATAAAGAGTCACAATTATGAGATAAAAATGTCAAAATTATGAGATAAAAAAGTCAAAATTATGAGGAAAAAGTCATAATTATGAGACAAAAAATGCAAAATTGTGAGATTAAAAAGACATAATTATGAGGTAAAAAGTCATAATGACATAAAAATTCATAATTAGGAGATAAAAAAAAGTCAATGAGATTAAAAAAAAGTCATAATTATGAGATAAGTCATAATTATGAGAAAAAGTTTATATACAGTATATTTTGACCTGATGATGGCACTAGATGAAAAGATACAAAAGTCAGTCCAGACAAGGACATGGATGTGTGGACAAAATGTCATGTTCAATCTATTCAGTAGTTGGTGAGATATTCTTTTGAAGTCACTAATTTTGACCTTGTGGAGGAAAAGAAAGGCGATCAGCAAAGTCCTAATCTTCCTGGAACCACGAATGTCTGTAAAAGAATCTGAGGCCATCCATCGATTAGCTGTTGACATATTTTCAGTGTGCTAAGAAAAAAAATGTCATTAGTGAAAAGTTGCGTGACCCAGCCAGTGATGTCAGTCACTCACAGTGGTAGAACACAGGAAGTTACTCCACATGTCTCAGCAAAACCGATTGAGCCTCTTGGGTGACTGAATGTACTCGAGGTTACGAGAATCCAGTTGCCTTTGACTTATTTCTATGACATCACATGACTTTGAGGAACAAGAGGCTTCATGAGGGGATACTCCTTTGTCCAATCTCTGACCAGGGGAAGACATCCTGTTTTATTCTGCACAGGATAAACAACTTTCTATCCCGTCAAATACCATCCAAACCCAGAGCAGTGTGACGTTAAACATTTGGGGGACACAAAAGAGATTTTAGCTCTCTAACAGCAGCACCTCTGACCGCTATCCAAGTCCTACTACTCCTCTCCATGCAGTTATCACCTTTTAATTAATGTTCCTGGCAAAATAAGTCATCGATTTGAAGTGTAAGGTTTAAAATAAAAAAAGAGCTAATTATGTCATATTCTACATCTATCTATCTGTCTGTCTGTCTGTCTGTCTATCTATCTATCTATCTATCTATCTATCTATCTATCTATCTATCTATATATCCATCCATCCATCCATCCATCCATCCATCTATCACATGATATCTATCGCAAAAACATGTATATACCCAATACAGCTGCTCTTATTATTGTTGTTATTATTATTATTATTATTATTATTATTATATTAAATTGTTATGGACAGGCAAAGAATGGGGCCCCAGGATGCTCAAACACTGATAACACGCACATAAACTGCGCCACATTATATCAGGTTTGGCGCTCTAATATATGAGCGTGTTTGTTATGATGAAGTAATAAAAACATGGCAGTGATGTTGCAGAATGTTTCATGAGTACTATTTTGGCAAAGACGCGTTCAATTCCTATAAAAGGGAGTGACTTACAAATAATCATCTCCAGGGTCTCTTGACGAGAGGAAGGGGAGTGAGTGTACTGAAACACGAGAGTTCTTAGAAAGAGAAAGACACACATACACACACAGAAACATATACACACGCACGCACGCACACACACAGAAACCAGGTCTGACCTTTCAGCTTTACGCGTCCAACGGGATCATTGGATCACATGAAGGGATTCCTGTGCGAAGAAGTTATTTTCTGGGATGTTAAAAATCATAAATCCATAATTATTCCAGAGTGGGGCCCTGTCTGTCCCTATTGCACCAAACAGTCCCCTGTTTTCCACTGCACATTCCTGCAGTAACCGAATAAAAACACTGCTGCTGCTGCTGCTGCATCCCCCCCACGAAATCCCACCCTCAGGGCTGAGACTTTTTTCCATTGGATGTGGCAAAGAAAAAAAGCTTTGTTTTTCACTGTCAGGAGATGAGGCGGCGAGGACAAGAGCTCCAGTATCATTAAAATACGAGCAAACATGGGTGGCATTAACTGGACACAAGAAAATGACCAATAATTTGCATGTCAGACTCAATCGTGCCCCAAACACACAAGTTACTTACGCATAAACTCCAGGCAGGCGAGGCATTTCCCCACTGCGAGCACAGACCCCTGCATGGACATCTCTCTCACAGATCACAGGCGCCTTTACCTAAAAGTTATAAATCTAACTAACGGGCTTTTTGCATGTTTAAACCTCTCATTCTGTCCCAGCACCAGCCTAATCCGTCTGTCCCTGCAGCCCCACCAGCCTCATGGGCTCACAGAAAGAGGATTGCCTTGGGTCAGTGAGGTTTCCCAACCCCCTTACCCAGCAAAAAAAAAAAAAAAAAAAAAGGGGGCCAGCAATGGTGCCAGCCGTCTTCTATTGGAGTGGCACTGACTCTGCTGCCTGCCAGGGGACTGGTTATTCTGTGTGCTCGGTCAGAGGTGGGCATGGGGCCCGGGACAGGGAGGGGAACACAAGAGATAGAAGAGGGGGGAAGAAACCCCCCAGAAAGAAAGGCACATAGAGACCTAGTTAGAGAGAGAGGAGGCAGAGTCCCTAGAAAGAGATCATGAGGAGGTGAGAAGGTTCAAGCCTCAGTGTCAGGAACATCTGAGCAATGTAAGGCCTGTCACGATGATCACATTTTGTTGGACAATATATTGTCCCAGAAATAATTGCAATAAAACTTTTCAAGATCATTTAACCCTTTGATGCTCAACATATAAACACCTTCTAATGCACAACATGGGTCAAAAATCACCCGCATTCATTTTCCATATTGTTTCATGCTGGCTGTGTGTTTGAATATTTTTTTTTATTACACCAGATCATTATATCCATTTTTCCTTTCATACTTTATGAAGAAAATCAAGTTTACACACACTGGTCAAAAATGACCTTGTGCATTAGAAGCGTACTGATACAAAAAGTGATACACTAAATTAACAATTTGAGTAGATGTGTAACTATGTTTGTCTTATTTTTTAAGGTTTAACTTTAAAAGAGTTGTTAGAACCACCAGATTGCATTGGAAAATCACATATTTTAACATTTGAGACTTATTAGAGCCACCAAATAATAATTTCCATTGGAAAAACACCAATTTAACAAAATAGGTTAGTTAATATTTGTGTCGTCTTTGTCAGGTTTTAAATTGGTGACCCTCTGATGCACAACATATAAACATCTAATGCACAACATGGGTCAAAAATGACCTTGTGCATTAGAAGCGTAGTGATTAAAAAAGGGGATTTTATTCAAAGAGTAAGAAATGAAAACAAAAAATTAAGATGATGATCAAAGTTATTTGAGGAAAACCTGCAATACCGAATGATGAAATTAATTTATTGCAAATATAAAGAATATAAAAACGTAGTCGGGTTATTTTGAACCCATGTTGTGCATCAAAGGGTTAAGTCCATTGATGTAATGAAGTTTTAATAGTGCGTTTGTGGAGGACCTGTCTGAGCCCCGCCCACGGTGAAACTCGTAGGAAAGGACAAAAGTTTTTTCAATTAATTCACTTTAGGCGCTATGAAAACACAAAGGTGCTGCAAATGGTCTGGAACACTCATTATAGCTTTATGTTGGCGGCATACTTATACGAACACACATGGAAACACAATGGGCGTTATCATACAACATATGGACATAAAGATAGCTAGATAACTTTTTCTCACCTCCATAAGCAGATCAAATTCACACATTTGTCACTGGACTTCTTTGATTGTATTTCATGTCTCAGCAGTACTTGAGGCAAGTGTGTCACAGAAGAAATAATAGCAAGAAAGACGCATTGGTTGACCGTTATTGGCTTATCCATAGATATATCATATATGCAAATATGTTGTCTGATAAGAAAACTTTTTTTGGACATATATTAGCGCTCAAGAGTTTGGGTTCACCCAGAAAATGTCTGTGTTGTTTTCCATGAAAACATGTTTTATTCATGAAATGAGTTACAAAATGAATCGAAAATTGACAAGGGCAGAAAAAATCATTTTAACCTGTACAAATCTCCAGCTTTACCTCTAGATACTTAACCAGCCTGAGGAAATATCATTGTATTGCTTCTCAAATCAGCACAGAAAGTTATCTGGTGAAAAAAAAGCAGCCTTCTGAGCACCTCTCCAGAGTCGGAACAGTGCACACAGTAAAGTCAAATTTCATTTCAAACTCATTACGTCGGTTGTGGCGGCTAATGGTGCATTCAAGGTCTACATAACTGTCAGAATTTTCGACACTGTCTCGAGCTCCAAGTTCTGACTTTAAGTGTAAATTGAACACACCATAAGGCATAATGGTAAGACCAGCCTTCAAAATTAAAAGCAAACACATGTAGCTTTCAAAATAAGAGCACATGGATGTGTCAGCAGAATCCACCACAGAATTTACAAGAAGACTGAAAATAAGATGCCTTAAATAAAACAGAACTCTTATTCTCCTTTACAATAATTCATTAAAATATGCAATGATTAGGATGGAATAGTGGCATTAGAATGTGCGAGGCACCAAATTTAGGCTTATAGGGCAAAAATCCTGTGGGAAACACTGGCTTGACAGACTAGACAGACAAGAAATTGTCCAGCAGTATGTTCAGGGTAATGAAAGGAGGAGAGATGTTTTTGAGTCCTTCATTGAGTCAGTTTTAAATCAGTAAATTTCTTTGGCTGCACTGGGAATTCCATGTACAAACTTCTTTTTATTTATGTAAATATGTTGGTTGTCATTTACACTACAGTTCCTTAAAAATGTTTAAATAAAACATATTTGGGTTAAGGCATGGAGTGGAATAACTCGTTTAAATCATTTGCTGACATCTGCGCCCCTGCCTCTGCTGACATCTAATGTTTAATGCTCATTTAACCTATTTTTAGCATGATCTGCAATCATTTTTCTGGCACATAGAAATGGTGAAAAGAAAGAAGAAGTCATCTCATACGAGTTCCTTTTTATTGTTCAATGCATGGCCACACACATATACTGGGTTTTTTTTGCACTGTGCATGATGGGACAGTCACTATGGAAATGGTGATGTAGATGGGATACATTTAGGAGTTTACAGGGGTCCAAACACAACCCACATTCCTCTGGGAAAGTCAGCTGGCCCCTCTCTTCTGAGCCTCCTCGATGACTCGCTACAGCATGAGGCTAATCAGCTTCTAGCTCCCTCTAACATGACACCTTGATAAATAAATTCTGGATTATAAATTGTGTTTTTTGTAATTTTCAGAACTGAAGGATTTGTTCAGTGGATCAAACGCACGACAACAACCCCTTCCCTTACCCTTTAACATTCTTGCATATCTCATTCAGATTTAGCTTACAAAAAGCAAAATAAACAACATCATTTGGGTACAAAAATAAAATCCAAATTAAAACTTTGAACAGGGTCATCTCCTGTCATGTTTTTTTTCTAATCCTTTCCTCTTCTCATACAGAGATAGCACAATACATAAGTCACTGGTCACAAAAGTACACTGCAAATGAAGAAAAAACAAAACCAAAAAAAATAAAAAAGAAGCCACATAGGAAAGAAACCGATCCCGGCGAAGTCTACTTTAGTCTTCCTCAACCTTTCCTAGAGGCGTACGAGCTGTGAGGCGCCTGGTGTGTTTGGTAGCGCTGGAAGCCTCAGGTGTCAGGTGGACAGAGAGGCTTTCTCCATCTCAAAGTTGTCTTCATACACCCTCGACTTTCCAAAAACGCACCACTACCAGACTCGCACATTCTTTACCCTGTTTTCTCAAAATACAGCCTGAAGGGAAAGGGAAGGAGGGAACGGAAACCACTGCTCTAAACATCTATATGGATTCATCTGAGTGTGAATGTGTTTATGTGTGTGTGCGCGGTTTCTCTCTCGACACGTATGTATGTACTCATTTGCTAACATATACAGTGTATTCCTGGTTAGAGTGTGAACCAGGGGCACTTAAAAGTTGTGTAGCGTTCCCCCCACCGTCTCCGCACCCCGACCACTTAGGGGTGGCTCTTTATGTTTAGGATTGGGAGTGGGAGGTGGGAGATCTGCTCTTTCTTATAGCGCCCGTTTCGCCCCCGCACGTCTCTTTTATTATTTTTTTACTCCACTTTTTTTACTTTTACACCCCCTCTAAGCTTTAACTCTTTCCTTTCGATTTCAGCTTTCTTTTGAGTTGGTTTTTGCTTTTGGAGACGCAGATACACACAAGAGCAAAAGAGTGGGAGAGAGAGAGGGAGCGAGTGTTGTGATCGATCAGCTGTTCGCAGCGCCGACAGCTGCCCCCCGTTTGACCTCTCAGCCAATCTCCTTCCACTGCCGGTAGAACTCCACGATGTTCTTCAGCTCCATGCCCGCCGAGCCCGCCGCCTGGATCGCAGACTGTCAGGGAGGAGAAGAAGAGATGTGCACATTTAGATAAAATGGTTGATACAAGCTGTGATCGATAATACTGCCCTACAAAGTCTACGTAAAAGGTAAAACTGAGAAAAACTAAGAGAGAGAATTACTGCTTTAAAGTTTTTTAACTGGCCAGCCACATGGGTCATAGGTAGATAAGTGATATGACACTTATTTCTACATGTATTGATATTGGTAATATTTATGCTCAAAAATCATGATGATTTATTTGACCTTTGACCCCATAAATGTAGTTACTGCACTCTGGTTTTGCTGTAAAAGGATCTAATAGTAATAACCCTAATAGAGTGCTGTAACAATAATGTTGTCATCTTCTTTCAGCTTTTCTATTTTGTTTTCAGTGAATAAACATTTTCAATTTGATTTTGTAATCAGTGTATTTAAAAGTGTTTAACAACTCTATTCAAAGCTTTGTGTATTTTGGACTTAATATTATAAAGTAAAGTTATATTTTAGTTTAATTTTATCTCACTTTTTTACTTCATCACTATCTCGATAATAGTTTCTCTTTCAAATAAACGTATAATTTCTATTATTTTTATGTTTAAATTAGTATATATATATATATCCATAAGCAGACCATGGTAGGTGCAATTACTGTTTGGTTTTGAGTTGGATTTTGTGGTTTTTATATCATTATTTTTCTGAAATAAAGCAAAATTGAAATCTAAAACTAAAACTTTGTCACAAGATAAAACGGACATCAAGGAATTAATTTCTACTTGTGCTTTTTATTATTTTATCTCTTTTTTTATCCTGCTGTATCTTCCCTGTTTTAATTGACTGTTTTTACTGTTTTCAATTGTGTCTTGCTGTTTTTAATGTGTATGTAAAGCACTTTGAATTACCTTGTGTTGAATTGTGCTATACAAATAAACTTGCCTTGCCTTGCCTTGCCTAGTTATAACTCAATTTTGACCAAAAATGTAGTTACTAGTTATTAGGACTGCTCCAACGGTTATTTGGCTCTTCCCTCCACTTTACAACAAGCCCTCAAGTTCATTATGGCCATTGCAAAATGGGTCATCCTAAAGGAGTGGCCTTATTTCTGATAATAACTTAGTTTTATTTATGCAAAAGTCTGCTGGTTTGAAGGCAAAGGGTGGTCACACCAAATATTGATTTTGCATTTTGTTATTATTATTATCATTATTGTATTTTACTTTTAAAAATAATTCTTATTTTACGGCATTTTTTCCCCACACCTGCCTAAAACATTTGCACAGTCCTGTACATAGAAATTGTAAATCATCCCTTCAGCTGTAGGGATATGATCCTAATCAGCACCATGACTGACCTTCATTGCTGCGGACCGAGTGCAAAGCTCTTCCACTTGATGGCCGGTGAGAATGGTCACCATGCCGGCTGTATCTTCGTCTCCGTTGCTCTGGGAGACCGTTAGTTGACGACAGCTGTCCACCATCTTGTATAAATGCCTGGAAAAAAAAAAAAAAAAAAAGAGGACCAATCCAAATAAAAGTCAGACTCAGCCAATAAGTATGTTTTTGAAAAAGTAGGGGTAAATTCAAAAAGGGGAGCAAAGTTTACCAGGCTTCCATGTCCTGCCGTTTCAGTTTATCTCTTTCAAAACTTCGACCGGACTCTTTCTGGCAGCGTATGTACCTACACAACGATGTGACACAGATTATTTTTGAGATTCATGGAGTAAAAGAGAGCTTTGTGTTCAACATGTACTTACAAAAACTATTTGACATCCAATCTTAAAAAAGTCCAACAGGAAGCTGAATGAGTCACCACACGTGACGTAACACAAAGTCTCACCTGTTGCCTTTCCGGAATTCAGACTCCAGGAAGCGGATGCCGTCTCTCGCACCGACATTTTCCTTCTTCAACCTGTCGAGTCCGTCAATCACTACAACACAGAAGGAGTCCAGATTAAAAACCTGAGCAAACAGTCACACCGGCAAAGAGAATAAAAACTGGAAGTACTATATACAAGGTAAATGCTGAACTTATTTTGGGTAAAATATTAAGATTTTATGTCACTGCCATGACTGAGTGTTGGACAAGCAGCTTGAAACATTATGTGAATCACTTGTTTTCAAACCTAAAATGTGGCACCAACAGTGATAAGTTTACTTATTCTTCCAACAATAATTTAGAAAATAATTTCCTTTTATCTATTAATTTGGCCTTGTAGAAAAGAAGTAGTCTCTATTAAAAGGGTCTCTGCAGTCAAATTTAAGACTTTAAGACCACAATGAATACAATTTAAAACCCATTTCACATCCATACTGGCAAAAAGAAAAAAAGACATGAAGGAAAATTGGAGGCCTGGAATAACTTGCATAGTAAGTTTTAAAAGTTTTCTTGCAGCAGGTGCAGTGTGCTTTGTATATGTTTCCACCCACCGGCTTCAAGCATGCATCAAATTGTTCATTCTGGAGCCACAAATTGTTGAACTCATGGATTTAAGTAAAAAAAAAATCTTCTGACTGAAATTTTATTCGCCGTACAGCCATGTGATCACGGTCGAAACTGTCATGTGATCACAGTCGAAACTGTCGCTAATCGATTAAGCTACGATCTTAAACTACAGATCACCTCCAGAGTCTCTAAATCCCTCTGGGGCCTTTTTTGTAGTGGAGACACACAGAGTGAGTGGACATTTGACAGGGCGTGGCCTGAGACTTTCCCAGTGGCCACTCTTTACCCTAAAGGAAACACGGCTATTGATCTCATAAGTGGCCTCTTTATCCATCTTGCACAAGTAATTTGGCTTTGCTGTGGGCTTTGGTTAAGTTTTCTCCGCCGATATACTAGCCTGTAACACACCGCAGCGCGCACAGCACACTAGCTGGTTGTGCTCGACAAATTGTGACCGGGCTGCAAAGATACTCAGTTCTGTTTTGTAGTTATGTTATAGCGTCCTCAAAAATCATAACATTTTAAAAGTGAGACTGAAGTTTATGCATTTGTTTTAAATACATGTTTAGATTCTTTTCTTTTCTTTCAAAATTGTATTTAAGACATTTTATGACTGATTTTGTTTTGCATGATTGCCCCTCTCCTGAAAATCACTGAATGCCCACCATCTACCCTATTTAATCAGCTACAGGCAGGGATCTGAACACAACATGCTGTTCAGGACAGACAGGATGAGGCGGTGCACCAACCTGTCCGTGGGATGATGATGATGAAGCAGCCGCTGCCTGCCAGCTGCCGGATGAGGTTGAGATGGTGGCAGAGAGCAGCTGTGTCTGGCACCAGGTAGGGAGACATGGACGACTGGGCCTTGGGCTGCTGAAGGCTGCCCTCTAGCTGCGACACCTCCAACTGCAAGATCACACAGAAACAAGACATCCAGCAGCTGATCATGTGCAATTAATGCAAGGTGTGCATGTGGATTTTACGGTAACAAAAAACATAATAAAACCATTTCATGCTGCGGGTACCATTTAATACCATTAACATGTTATTATAGGACCTTTCTCTACTTTAAAAAGTCACTTTCCATGCACAAAGATGAGAAATGAATGTTTCAATATGTTTTATCTCTCACAAAACGGCTGCTCTTTACAGTGGTGACTGTATCAGTACACAGCTGTCAGAGCGACAGAGTAAACAATGAGAGTGATAATATTAAAAACCTGCAGTCGTAGTTGGGCCATATCCCTCATCAAGCGATTTCGACGAGCCTCCTCCTCAGCCTGGACAAATACAGATAAAGACGGGAGAGTCAACATCAAAAGGTGCAGCTGCTTTGCTCACAATTAAAAACCTGTTTAGTTCCGGGTCACTAATTAATCATTCTTCACGTTTGTTTAGTTACACAACACCATTTTCACAGTCTTAAATTGCACTCAGAATACTGAGCCTTGACTGAATACAAGGCCCCCCCTGTGGCTCTTCTTCCTCGCTGTGCTGTTGTGTTCAGACGTCACCCACCATTCGGAACTGTGCCTTGGCCTGCTGCACCAGATTATCCTGCTCCGATTGGCTGATGCTGGTGAAGATGCCCGCCTCCGGGTTGAAGTGCAGCACGTTGCCCTGGAGATTCGTCAGGAAGTGGCCAAAACTGCGGATGCAACACACTCGCACCACACACTGGAGGAAAGAGAAAGAAGAAGAAAACGTTTTAAAACTGAATAAAATACTGTGTTGGTTTACTAAACTTCAAAAGGACTGAAAACTACATTTTTTTTGAGTGTGTAACAAAGGGCACATGGGTCCTAACCAGTTGTGGAAGAAGTATTCAGATCCCTCACTTAAGTAAAAGTACTAATACCACACTGTGAAATTACTCCACTACAAGTAAAAGTTCAAAACTTACTGAAGTAAAAGTACAAAAGTATCAGCATCAAAATATACTTTAAGTATCAAAAGTAAAACTTGTTATGCAGAATGACCCACTCAGATTGTTTTATATATATTCCAAATATATTATTGGATTGTTATTAGTGATGCATTTATGCAAGAAGCATTTTAAATTTCTAAAGATAGGGCTCATCTTAATATATTCTTATGAGGTTTAATAAAATAACAAAAGTCTAATCACTTTAAAGTGATCATGTTTTATGTAAAATCTCAACATGAAAAGGAACTAAAGCTGTCAGCTAAATGTAGTGGAGTTAAAAGTTCAATATTTGCCTCAAAATGTAATGGAGTAGAAGTATAAAGTTACAAAAAAATGTAAATACTCAAGTTAAACACCTCGAAATTGTACTAGGTAAGGTTTTTGTTATTTTTATCTGAATTTTAGCTGAATAAATGAATACAATTTTATCTAAAACAAAGCGTAATATTATTGTCACTATTATTTATTTGTTTATTTATTATTATTTTATTTTTTTAACTTTAATTTTTATTGATTTTTGTACAGAATTAAAAATAAACAATTAAACATACATTTTTACCTACATATATTCAACCAGGTCATTATGAAATTACAACACAAATTAAATGTTACTATGATTTTTTATTATCATACATCTTAAATATATAATATAAAAACCTGTGGTTTAAAGCTGATCTTATCAATATTTTTTGCATAAACAAAAGCAGCTAAAATGATTAATCATCATCAGATTGAATGATTGAACTAATTTGAATAAATCTGTTATATACAGTATGTTTTAACCTCTTACCGTCACTATATTTTGAATATTTGTGCATATTGAGGTCCCTAAACCGTTCTCAATATGAATAAAATTGCATAATTCAGCACCAAATATGTGAATAAAATGGTATCAACCCAAAAATTCCTACAACAACTTATGGGACATTGAACATGGAAATGGACTTCAAAAGGGCACATATTAATGTTATGACCCTTATACACCTTAATAGGTTAAAATAATTTATTAATTATTTTTTTTTCTATTTCTTCTATTTGGATTTTATTGTTGACCTGCTGTCTCCCCCTAAACATCGACGGCCCACAACCCCAATTCTCAAAAATAGGATCTGGAATGGTAAGAGGTTAAGTAAATTAGTTTTTTCTACAATAATAACATGGTTTTCATATTTGCAAATGTACTCGCTCATAAAAACAGGTAACACGGCTGTTAAAAAACATGTGCCACGACTCAATAATAAAATGGTAATTGGCATGGGGGAGCTGATGCTTTTTGGTGTTTTTCAGTGTTTTAATCCACATTGAACATTTGTAAAAGTTGAATCCTGTGTTAATCTGTGTGTGTGTGTGTGTGTGTGTGTGTGTGTGTGTGTGTGTGTGTACCTCCTGTAAGGAGCTGAGGGAGGGGCTGCGGCGAGTGAAGTCGAGGCGGCGGTGAGCCACGTTGAGAGCAGGCAGGTGTCGCAGAGCCAAATCCTCAGGCAGCAGCAGACTCTGGACCAAACCGGGCTGCTCACACTCATTTAGCAGTTCCGTCACCTGTGCGTTCAGACCGAGCTCTGCGGCACACACATAGATAAATAAATAAATGAGCTGTGCAATCTGAAAGCACAGTCATTAGTGCGGAAAAAAAAAATCACACCGGAAGACAAGAGTGAGAGCTGAGAATTATTTAGCACCGTTTGTTAAGCGGGTGCACACAGAACAGGAACATGAAAAGAGCTTATATGGGATATGGACATCATTAATATCACACAGCATGAAAAATATTTACCAACATGGATCTCATTTAGCATAAACTTGTAATCAATATTTGCAATCTATGATTTAATGATATGATTACACTGAAACAGATCAATTAATAATATTCATAATGATAAAAAACAGTTATCTTTAAAGGAAAGTTCTTGTCGAAAGGAAAAGTGCAATATTTTGTGAAATACAGGTATTTGCTTGCTTGCTGAAACTGAGATTAGAAGTACATCAATCTCATGTTTGTATGTTAAATATGAAGTGATAACCAGCAGGTGATTAGCTTAGCTTAGCATAGCTGGTCTTTATCCAATGCATAATCAGCAACTCTGAAGCTCAGTCATTAAAAGTTGTATCTGTAAGTAGTTTAATACACACAGAACCTGAGATGGAATAACAACAAATTGTGGCAAAAACTTGCACGAATGCACAAACGCACAGTGAAACCACAAATCAGATGTCAATTTGCAAGAATAATAGCAGCAGTTTCTGTTTTACCTTTGGACAAAGCCCAGCTAGCCGTTTCTCTGTTTAGCATCTATCTCTGGCTTTATATTTAGCATACAGATATGAAAGTGTTGCATCCAATCCTAAGTTCTGCAGATAGTACCAACATAGTGATGGTGCATGAAAGTGCCATAACATCATCCACAACGCTTTTGTCCATTGAATCATGTAGTTTTCTGTGCTGACATTTAAAAAAAAATCTGGTTTGAGTGAAGTCTGGTTTAAGATTTGTCACTATTGACGGTAAGCTGGCTTTTTAAAAAGAATGTGCACTTGTGCAGGAGATACATATATATATATATATATATATATAGACACATACATATATATGATCTGATACTAGAAGTTAAAACACTGCAGACTGCAATGATTGGTCAGAATCAGGATACATATATATATCCTGTGTCACACTAGTGTTGATTCTCTCTGACCATTCATTGCGTTCTGCAGTGTTTTAACTTCTAGTATCAGCTCAGCTCGCTTTAAAACTGAGGAGGCACTAAAAAAAAATACCTGTTATAAGGGAATATCCTCAACTTGTGCAAAAGCAAAATTGCAAGAAAGCAGGTGCCTGTAATGTTTTGAAGACTGTCTAGCTTCTTATTTAAAAGAGCGGTTTAGGTAATTTCTTAACTCTGTGTCTCAAGGGACATTCTGGTATTAGTGGACCCAGTGGGAATTGAAACCTGGATGCTGCCGTGCCATCCTGTGCTTACTGAGCCATACAGAAAAATAAATCCCTGTGCAGTGCACTCTATCAGCAACTCACCAGCCTCGAGCATCTTGCTGCCATCTGGTAGCAGGTTGAGCAGCACAGAGAGTCGGTTCCACAGGCTCTGAGAACTCTGCAGAGAGAACCCTGTTTGTTAAATACACTCCTAACATGTAAATGTTTCATTGAAAAGCACAGGACGTTCTGCCCCCTCACCTGTGCACACATGAGGATAATGTCGGTGTTTGTCCTTAGCCAATCAATGAAGACCTTCACCACCTGGATCAGCCCCTGATTGGTCAGGATCTCCAGCTTCTCTAGGAGGGTTTTCTCACTGTGTACTGATTGAGTGCTGTGTTGGCTGCCTTCCGAATCAGAGTCCAAGTCTAGAAGAAATGACACAAAGAAAGGTTTGAGTAATTGGGAAAAAAGCACAGAAAAAGAACAGATTTAATGCAAGTTTGAGGCAAAAAGCACATTACCAAACTAGAAAATTTCCTCTGGGGAAATTCTGAAAGGGCCACGGGGGCTACAGCCGGTGTGTGTACACTATGATGAGATTCTTCAGAGATTTCAAACTATGCCCTTTAACCTCAAAATATGTGTGTGTGTGTGTGTGTGTGTGTGTGTGTGTGTAATTAAAATCACATAAAGTTACCTGTGTGTGTGTGTGTGTGTGTGTGTAATTAAAATCCCATAAGTTACCTGTGTGTGTGTGTGTGTGTGTGTGTAGCAAAAATCGCATAAAGTTACCTCTGTGTGTGTGTGTGTGTGTGTGTGTGTGTGTGTGTGTGTGTGTGTGTGTAAGTGTAATTAAAATCACATAAAGTTACCTGTGTGCGTGTGTGCGTGTATGAAGCATGTGTATGCATGTGTGAGGAGTGTGCGCACATTAGTGCATGTGTGTGTGTGTGTGTGTGTGTATCTGTAACTGTAATCACATCAAAGATCAAAGGCAATCAGATCAAAGCAATCAACAGAATTAACTGCAGCTGTTAATGTTCCGAAAGAGTGACAGCAGAGGTGGACAGACTCGAATTTCTGGCCTCGAACAGAAAGCATTTTTGGCAAAACCATAATACCTATCATTGATCCGACTTCACTTTGAGCGTCCCGAGTTCTTCCTGAACGTCTACATATGTTTTTTTTTTAAGAAAAATGAAAAAATAGCTTTGTTAGAGCGATCTAAAAAAACTGTTACATCTCCCTTCTTTTAGAAATCTCCCTGCGTTTTTAATATGGGAGCCAATGAGGCTCCTGGTGGTGCATCTGTGCGTCCTACGCCCAAACTATAACTCTGACAGATTTACCAGAGGATTGTGAGGGAGAAGACAAATTTTCCTACGTTTCTATGTGTAAATTATTTCTGTAGAGTGGAATTTGCGGCCTGGAGCGCAGTTTTCAAATTTATTTTTTGACAATTTATTCTCTCCCTCTACACTCTGGCGATGATGTCACACACTGTGACACGAACATTCAGTGCAATACACACCCATTATAATCTCAGAATTTCTCCAAAAATGATCATGGTCATTGAACAGGGATTGATAAAAAACTATATGACCCATCGAAACGTGGATTAATACACCGATACACAAGACTTGTGTCTACTGTTTAAAGTTTAAATGGAGTCTCTAGGTGAAATTATGCCGGAGAAGTAGACGTTTAAAAATCTCCAATTATCGTTCTTTTTCGCTCACTTTTTTGTCGGCTGTCCCATTCATTTCAATGCAAAATTTTGGGCAGTTTTTCCCGACTTATGTCGCGAAAAATTCTTATTCTGTAGAGAAAAGTAATAGCACACCGATGCCGATCAAACCGCACGTTTTGATATATAATTTGTCCTGCAATTCTTCAAGTTGTAGGACTAGTAGCGGGACGAAATTGCGTCCGGAAGAGGAAGAAGAAAAAATCCGCAGCTGGTCCCTACAGCTATTGCTGTATGGGTCCCTACAGCTATTGCTGTATGGGACCAGTGCTCGGTGCGATTGCCCCGAGGCCCTAAATATGGAGGAGGCGGTGGGACAATAAGATAATGAAAAATATCTAATTTGTTGTTGGGAATGTAACCTACAGTAAGAATACTCACCACAGTTAAATTTTTTTCATTTCATTTATTTGTTTTTGTCATTTATTTTTTGTTATCTACATTTATTTAATTATTCATTTGTTTTGGTCCTTTTCAGTATTATTGATATTTTAATTATTGTTTTCATTGCTGCCATATGTTTGTGAAGTCTTGGTTGTTGGATGTTGTTATATTAACACAAAAACCAATAAATATATGTTTCAAAAAAAAAAAAAAAAAGCACATTACCATTTTCAGTGGTTCCGTTGGCAGTAGCGGGGTTTACATCGCAGGGTGAATCCCTAGGCGGAGGGGGCGTCTCTTGGGAGGGGGGAGCAGAGGTGTCAGTAGGAGTGGGAATACCCGAGGAGGAGGAGGCTTGAGGCCTCAACAGCATGTTGCTGAAGGTGGGTGCCAGGCGGAAGCAGCGCTTTGCCTGGAAGAGTTGTGAGGACATGGCCTGGAGGTTGCTGCTGATGCTGGAGTCGCTGGGCGTGAGAGGCCCGTTAGTGGTCGGAGGCGTGTCCCCTTCCCTCTCGCCTCCTTCTTCCTTGTTTTGCTCTTCGTCTTCCTCTTCGTCCTGCTGCTCCCGCGCCTGACCTTCCAGGTTGTCAGAGTTTTCCGTGTCCTCTATGTCCTCCAGGTCGGAGCGAGACTCCTGGCTGTTCATGTCCGAGTCGGTCTCCACGTCAAACGCCGTTCCTCCTTCCTCCTCCTCTGAGCCGCTCCCCCAGCTGCCCTCCTCACCCAGGGGCTCTCTCTTGGTCTCCTTCCTGACAGCTGGAGGATTGATTGGGGTT